>NW_017297292.1:584937-606743 GCF_001594075.2 Trachymyrmex cornetzi | reverse complement strand
GGAGGGGGGGGGGGGGGAGGGAGGCTGGAGAGAGAGTTGGAGATGCATACACGTAGCGGATGCATGCGAATTCCGCGAGGCACTCGGATATGTCCCAAGCACATGCGCGATTCGCCAAAACTTTCAAGTTTGGAAACTTACCAAGGGGTAAATGGTGATGATATAAGCTGCGACCGCGTATCTTACGAAGAGGAGGAACGCGTTTCCTAGCCTGGCGTTATATTTTAAAACTTGGCAACTATGACTTTTAAAGATTTTTGGGAGCACCCGGTGCAATTTCGCGCAGGACTGCCAAAAGTCTCGGGGGTGCAAGTGACATCTTCATCTATAGACGCGCGTGTAAAACGTATCAAGAGTCGATCAATCATTATTATCAATTGCTTCGAACGAGAATAGAGTAATATCAGGATTGCACAGATCTGGAAAACCGGGAAAACCGGGAAAAGTCAGGGAAATTGAAATTGGTCAAAGAAACCGAGAAAAGTCAGGGGAAAATGTAAAAAAGTCTGGAATTTCGAACTTTGCTCATAATTCCCTGAAACTGCTTCTATTCCAAATAATTATTATAATTTTTTAAATATATCTGACGTTTTTATAGTTAAATGTGTTCAAAACTTGTGCACTTTAAACGATTTTAATAAAATAATTAAAATTTATATTTTATTCAGTATTTTTATTCAATATTTGATCCCTCTTTTTCGTCTGCATTCTTTTTTTCCAAAACTAATTTATTTTTTGCTGTGACTTGAATTTGCACTCAAAATTATACTATGCTACTAAGCTTTTTTTGCTTTGTTTTTAATAATATAAGGTTTGTCGCGTCGCATACTCCAACATGCTTCAATATACTCCTATCATAGCTCCTACACACTCCTATGTACTCATTAAAGTGAGTAGGAATTATGGCAGGAGCATGTTGGAGCATGCGACGCGAACAAACCTAATGACTAGCTTTCCTACAATCCGTAAGTCGAAATGATAAAATTTACATATTTTATATTACTCATGGAAAATTTTCTATTATCATCTGGAAAATTTGGAAAAGTCAGGGAATTTTGAAATTTATTTTCTGTAGCAACCCTGAATACGTATAAGTAAAACTTTTTAGAAAGTAAAACTGGATAAAGTATTTTAAAGAAGAAAGAAATTTTTGCAAAGATATATTAAAAGTTGTATGTTTTGGTATAAAAAAAAAACCGTCACGTTTCTATGCCAAATAGGTAAAAAATGGATTTAAAAAATTCAAAATTAGTTCTAAAAAAATATAACATTTCATATCATGAGAATAATTGATTGCACAATAAAATGGAAACTTTAAAGAACTAAACTATTGTTTTACTTTTAAAGAACTTCAATTATTAACTGTTAATTATTAAACGGAATATCTTGATTATTCGTATATCTCGATCGTGAAACTTCGTAAGCTTCATAATATATTCCTTACAGAGTTTACTAACTAAAGAATAACACTTCGCCTTTGACTAACACTTTAAAGATAAGCAGGGAAGTAGTCGAAAGTTTAATATGTGTGCGATATGGATATAAGTAATAATCCTGTTTTCACATGGCTATTAAATCTTCGAATTTTTATTGATGCCCTTGCGGTAGATATTAAGATCAATAAAACTACTAAACGAGAACCAAGGATGTAATAAATCTATAGACTCGCACTCAGGGGAACAAAGTTGGGAACGATGACAATTTGCGCAATAAATTATTCATTCGCGCCTATTGTCAGGAGAGTCAATCCGGCTGCGTTGACGGCTTTAATGCATCGCGATCAACGCGAATTCAACGACATTCAAAATCATGTACGTTTCCGGTGGCCGTTTTGGAAGTACAAGCTTCCGAGCAGCGCGGCGATCTGCATAAATTATGCAACCATTAACTTCGTACGTGGTCGCTCATTCAGCCTCGTTTCGTCGTACCGAAAATTTGAGAACCGTCGCAAGTTCTAACTTTATTCATTTATACATTTGCGGTCGTCATTTGCATTTCGCACTTCATATTTTATTATCCTGCTTACGGATATTGCATTTGGCGGAACTGTGAATTCTGATACACGCGAGAAGCAAGCCACGAAGCTTAAAAAATTTATATTCTCTAATTACCTTAAATAATTCGATAAATTCAACTTGTCTATAGGGAATTATAGGAAGAAATATATAGGAAAAAACGTTGCGCGTTAAAACTTAAAAAAAAAAAATGATATATTTGTCCGCGAATGTTCGGTATACGGTGAAATAGTATCGACTATCGACGGCATTTAGTAGAGAGGCTCTATAAATAACTCGCAATGCCAAGCCATAATTTTCTACCGCGAGGCGAACCATAGCCGTTAATATCGACCGATAAAGCTCCCAATATGTATGCAATCAAGAAGAAGTCGATCGTTTCCAAACTATCGAAGAAGAATGTGACGGGGTGTGACAAGAAAATTGCTTTTAAACCACAGTCGCATCCGCAGCTACCTGTTGGAACTAGCTGCACTTTTCTCGCCCTTGTCCTTCGGCTTCTTCGTTCATTTCTTACGGGATGTACTTGGATAAGATCGATTCCATATACCTCATGAACGAACTCCTTCCGATTATTGTCTATGTTTTCTCATTGAGTTCCCATAACTCTTTCCGCTAAAGCGGGATTTATTACTCTACTTTGAAATAAAAGGTTCGATTTAAGAGTAAAACAGTACAAAGAAATTTAAACTACTGGAACTATACATATTACAAATATATGATAATATATCGAAAAAACAGTTTGTCAAGGACATATTTTTCTTACTAAAATAAATTGAAAGGTTTCATTAACTTTTTAATGTTGAAAGTATTTAATTTATTACATTATAAGTAGAGAGAGAGAGAGAGAGAGAGAGAGAGAGAGAGAGAGAGAGAGAGTAGAGAGAGAGAGAGAGAGAGAGAGAGAGAGAGAGAGAAAATGCCACAAACGGTCAAGGTTAGATCTTACAATTGGTGTCTAATAATATTTCTGTATATTATATATGAATATAATATAATTAAATTAAATTTAATTAAATTTTTAATTTTTAAATACTTCAAACTCTCTGTGCGTCGTACACGGTCGGTCTTTAAAAACGCAATTCTAAATCAAAGCTGGAAATAGTAGTATTATAATATCATAAATTAAATTGATCGTCAATTTTAATAATAATGCTAACAAACATCTTAAAACATTGAAATTTTATAATTTAATTTAATTTTCTAGATAATTTTATTGGCTTTTAATCGTTTTACCTTCGTCGATAAGCCAATTCATAAACGTCAATATGATATAAAATTATAGTCGCGTAATAGTATCGCAAGTGGATCTATTAAATCAAGCGTATAAAAGATTTTTAGCTTAATATTCATCGATTACACGAGTACATTACTCATTGAATACGGAACTAGGACAATAGTGATTTATCGAAGTTCGGAACTAATAATTTTTCGACATTCACCCGACAAAGTACATTCAGACAAGAAAACGTGTTTTTCCTTCTTTCACATAAAAGATTAAAAAGTTCGAGAACAAATCGTTTTTCGAAGTCGATTAATATTTAATTATGTAATGTAAAGTTTCAATCTGCATCTATATAATGCAACTTCGTAACGCAACGAGCACGAGGAGGGACATGAATTTCTTGGCCATAGTGGGATTACATGTAGATGCAGCAAATTTACGTTCGACGTAGCATTGCGGCCTCATTTGCTTCTAATGTGGCACGATATCAGAGAAATGAAGCGCTTGCAGGTCGTCCGAACTAACCGAATTGAAACATCCGTCCTCGATACTCCATGAAACCCTTCCCTTTTCCGTGCATTATTATATCAAGTTTCGTGTAATACAGGTTAACGCGTCTTCCCATTACATTCTGCTTGATTTCCAGTTATTACTAAAAAAAATACAGCTCTCTCTCATCGACATAGTTTCCTTCTTGATATTACATCAGTTAAAGGGGTAACATGAAAAAGAAAAAGAGAAAAAGAGATGTGAAAAAAATGAAAGAGAGGATAAAATATAGACTAAAGAACGGTGCCGCGAGAAGTCACGAATTCAATGAGACGACACGCCTTTCCTTGATCCTGTGCGAAAAGTCGTCGAGTTCAGCGCGGTTAAGAGCCTCGTACCTTCCAATAAGCACTCCGACACTCTCTCTTGCTCCTTTTCAAGAGTCTCCGGAAGCTGGATATTACGATCTCCGTGCGATCGCGTTAAGAGCTCCGACTTCTGCTCGCGTTGTCACCTTGAAAAATCGACATTGCTGAATCCAGCATGAGCTCCATTGTTATTGGTATATTCGACATACGTAATACAATCTATACATGGAGAGGAAAGATTCTTTGTTCTTATGAACGGTCCGACAAGCAATCGTTTTGTCGCATCATGTACGAAGAGGAAAGATTGGAGGAAAGAATTTCGCAAACCGTATTTGCAAATCTCCATCAATAAGTTCCGATCCGACGATTTGTATTATTCTTCAAGAGTTATTTCCATCTTATATCGAATTTCACGAGCTTTCTTTTTTTCCAAGTGAAACTTTAAGTTAGAATTTAAAAAACAATAAATTGAAAGAACAAGTTATTTTATCACTCATTTCCTTAAACAGAATAGTGAAACGATCACGAACGGATTTAAGAATACTTGAATTGATGGAAAAATAAAGAATGAAAATGAAGCAGAGTGAAATTTTGAAAAATGTTTGAAGATTAGAAGGTGGACAGAATTGATGGAAAAAATTTAAGAGATACTTATGATTCGACAAAGCTGACAATGAATCTCATAAAATAGATGAAGGGGAAAAAATTTAAATGCTGAAATTGAAATATCTTCTTTTATTTTGTGGATCAATTCGACATTCTTTTTAGTGCAAAGTGCTTCTTCACAATTAATGTGACTGTTTTGAAAAGTTTCAAAATTAATTGTTGCTTTTTCCAGTCGTATATCATTTCAGGGGATTACGTGCACTTCGCATAAACTTCGCGTCACAAATCCGACATGGCACGCTACGCTAAGCAACAGAAACAAACGCCGTCGTATAAAGCGAGTACAAAAGGCATGAATAAATCACCGGGGCCGGGTTGGAAGTTTGCGGGTCGAAAGGAAACTTTTCATAGGGCGGTCGTCGATTCTAACGTGGAGGTAACTCACCAGGACAAATTCAAGGTACGCCGCGCTGGCGTACACAATTTTTACACAAACACGACCGTAATTCCTATCCGACCGCGCGCGCTTGTTCTGGTAAATATATAGTGGCATTCGTGGAGGTGACTTCGTTCGCGAGTTTTCTTCCGATTCTACTTGCGCTGAAGGTAATTGGAAAACGTTTCATCACACGAGAAATTGGCAGCCGCACGAAAATCGTGGGAACCCGAACCCATCGAATTCCCCCATAAGGGGAAAATCATCTAATGATGCGTACTTAGACATAAGATAGGTACGTTGGCAGCGTATCCGGTTAACTCATAATTTTTTTTTAGTACAGTAATTGCTAATGATTCTTGATTCTGAGTTCGATAATATCAAATTACATAAACACAGCGTTTGCAATAATTTGACTCCACGTTGCATTCGAACAAAAAGAAACCACTGATGCAAGTTATATGTTTAGAGCCTGATTTTTTATTTTCTAGTTAACTTACGGTTGTACTTAACATCCTTTAATGATAATATAAAAATCATACTTTTCCAACTATGATTAATTATTAAATCGATGGTTTTATAATAATAACTTTAAGGCTCTGTTTTTCATTTTCGTATTAACTTATTAGACTTAATCTGATAATAATGTAAAAATTGTATTTTTTAAGTTATAATTAATCACTAAACGGATGATTTTGTAGTGAGTAATTTTTAAAGTTGCCACACTATAAAATCATCAATTTAGTAATTAACCATAATTAGAAAAATACAATTTTTACCAGGCATGTCCCACGCCCTGGTGGAAACCCTTTGCTTTGTTATCCCCCTTGGAGCTCATAGGTTAAAATCCGTCCTATTATGCTACTCGTGACTTGCGCATTTCTTTTCTTTGAAATACTACCTGGCTAAATAACGGTTTATATCTCTCTCTTTTTTTACAAAAAATAGAAAATCAAATTTTTAATCTTAAGGTTAATTATGTGAAGAAAAATCTTGATTCATGTTTTGATCGAGGAAAGAAAACTTCGTCACAAACGACTAACATAATAATTGTCTGAACAAATTGACCAAATCAAATCTTGATCTAGCCACATCCAACGTTATTTTACAAATAAAACAGACAATAAGCGGACAGGAGAAAAGTTTTGAATACGAGACGGTTCTGCGTAACAGTTTTGTACGGGTCGGGCTTCGAGCGAGGAAAACTGCCATTTTTCACACGTAAACTGTAGGTACTACGAGTGAGAGAAATGTAGATACTTTGTAGATGGTACAGTTTTTGTCCGAAAAAAATGATGTTTCTTCGCGGCAAGCTGACCCGAAAAAATTATATTTAAAACAGCTTTAAAAAAAAATAGTGTTTTAAAACTGCCTTCCTCTTTTCTACTCATGTTTCGCTCCGGATCGGGGACAGCGTCTCTCATTTCAGTACCTTTTAGAGGATCCTTATTCGATTTCCACGCTTTTTCCTAGCAAAGTTTACGCAGGGAATTACGCAAACGGAAACTGCCAGAATTGAGCATACGAGTCGATTAATTCGTGCGGGGATATCCAGTCGCGTTGTAGGCGGATTGCTGAGGGCTTAGACCTTTTCCGGAAATGAATGCGGGCCCTTCGGTTCATTATAAATCATACGCTCGGTTACCTATCACGACGGTAGAACTACTTTGGTAAGGATTTCTCTATGATGTGCACTGCAGAAAGCCTTTCGAGTTACGCTCAGGAAACTAGGCCTTTCGCTCGTCTGCATTTTCTGTGGCAGAACCGCCGTCGCCGTTGTCGCTGTGCTTGCTATTCCGACCGCGAGCTGGAAAGGACACTCGAAGCTCGGTACTCCCACTAAACGAATCTTTAGGCATAATTACCGCTAGACGAAAAATTCTAGGCGAATGCCGGGCACGTTGTCCGGCCAGACTGACGGACGGTAAACGTGATTTTCATTCCGGAACACGACGGCGCTGACGAAACGCGCCTTTTTTCGCGCCGTAAGGGAACTTTTCATGCATGAAGCGTGCCGGATCATTAATTTGTCATACGCAATCACGACTGACGTCTGTAAAAAATAAACTATCCAGTCGCTGTATCCGTCAGAATATGCAAGAACGCGGAAATGAAAATTATAAACGAGAGAACTTGTATGTCATGAATAATCCATTAACATATGTGAAATATTTTCTGTCACTATCAAACGATATCAAGTAAGAGATTTTTGCTACATGGAAAGAACGGTTTTGCTGAAATATCTAAAAATTTTACCAAACAGAGATATGAAAATAATTTTGTTGGATTATCAAAATAATTATGTAAAACCTTTAAGCATTGATGACGATGCCACAAAATTTTTAATATACTTGTAACTTGAATGATCTACATAATTATTTTGGTCTAAATAAAATTATTTTCAAATCTATCTAATACGCTCTAAATTTCTTGCGGTGAAATCTTATTCCAAGGTCGGTATTCATAGTCGGATCTTATATTTGAGACTGTTTTAAGATGTCATGGACCAATCAGACAGCCGCATTAGCATCTTAAGACATTACTTAAGACGGTCTTAAAATAAGAACGGACTATGAATACCGCCCCAATAAAGTGAAAATACAACCACCCTTCACTTCTTGAAAAAGGTGACAATTTTCACTCCTTTTCAAGAAGTGAAATATTTTCACTTTTTTTCAAGGGTGGTTGTATTTTCACTCTCTTGGAGTGAAATTTCACTGTAAGAAATTTTGAGTGTAGCTTTTCTATAGATATTTCGACAAAACAATTCCTTTCGTATAATCATGATATTTATCTTCTTTTTTTAGTAATCATTAAATTAAACATTATTTTCATCTCTCAAACTTTTTGTCCTAAAATAAATAACTTTTGTCCTAAATGTATCTGTTCAGCAAACGCGTGTATACTGCCGTAACGCAATTGTGAGAAGCGATCGCTGTCAATAGCAAATAGTTCTTATGGACAATATATATTGCATGCGCGTATACATGCGAGTAAAAGCACCGTGGAAGCTCATCCTTTTCCAGAAAGAAAGAAAATGGATCAATTCTACTCTGTTTGTTTTTGAACATGATGGGAATTTATGGCGAGGAGTACGCCCTACGCCAACCCTCTCGCGTAGCAGATGGTTACAGCACGACGCTGAGATAAGACCAAGACAAATTTTCCGTGGTGGTGGCAAGAAGAAAAAAAAAAGGGAAGACGGAGAGACGAGGTGGAACGACACGAAAATTCGTCACGGAAAAGATCGATGTGGCGTAAACGCCATCGTGCAACGATGCTCTCGTTAGGAATCCACTTTCTTCATCCTCAGCGAAGAAAGTTTCGATTTTATCCGCTTGAGAAAATGTACTCCATAATAACGGTCTGATGACGACGTTTAATAACGTCAAACGAGCACGACGGTCTCAATCTTTCAACAAAGACATGTTACTATGCTGGAATAAAATTGTTAGGAAAACCGAACGCGGTTGATATTATTCTACATTTTTATTATTTAGATATGCGTTAAATAATCTCGACTAACTTTCTCATAATCGATCATATTATTTATATACGGATACTTTTTTGAAATCATATGATTGACACTTCTCTTTGCAGACAATTATTATATATATTTTTAATAATGCTATAATATAATAACAAGATAAATATATAAGATTATTAAAAATATATAAAAATAAAAATAATAGGAAATTACATTATGGCAGACCTCTTTAAGTAAAAGAGACTTTTTAATAATATATCTATAAATTAGTTGGAATCAGTTTCTAAATGATTTGCTATCTAGAACATTTTTAATATTATTATTTTTTAAAGTTACACGATATCTTTGAAAGATACACTATTATCCAAAATTTTTTGCGCAGTTTCTATTATCTTTTGTTCATAATAATATGATAGTATTTCATAAGTCTTTTTACAGCGTCGTTTACGCAACTGCGTTTGAATAAATGAGCGAGTTTCCCGGCAATATATCTTCTCAGCAAACAAAAAGACACATAAATATACATTTAAGTACATAAGTTTATCTATACCCACGTAAATTTTTCTTTCTCACGCACGTCTTACTTTTCGAATCTACATTTCGAATATATACATATACGCCTCGTCGTTCGTGCGTACCACGAGTAAAATTTTCCCAATTCATGAGATTCCTCGCGGTTGTACAGCGAAAGGCGCGCGTAAAGTATCTCAAGAGCAACATTCTTGTGCCCTTATCGTGGCCCTGACTGATTATTCCAGCCCTCAAGCGTCAACCTCAACTATGTGGTGTCGGTATTAAATCCGACGATCGAAAGTGACGAAAAGATCGCGCTCCGGGTAGGAGGGATAATTTTTCGGGGTGATTTCTCTCCACGTCGGTATCGACGAGATAACTCGGTGGCGCGCGTTTCCATTAGCATCGGTTAAAAGTGCTTTCCATTAGCAGCGCCGTCGGGCCACGTCGAACAAAAGGGTTTGGGTACCAAAGGCGGGCGTGCGCGATGGCGGGCTGCTGAAATGAGGACGATGAGAGAAGGGCGGTGGAGGATTGGTGGTGGTCGTCGAGGTCGGAGGGCGAAAGGACCGGCAGATAATGGGTCTTGCTGCGGGCTCTCGGCCTAGGCGCGTATCTACTCAAAATAATATCGCGGGACGATGGGCCGTCATCAATCATGCTGCGTAATGAAAAGCCCAGTCGGTGTTAAGGGTGTGTACACGTGCGCGCGGGGTTGCTGAAGCAATGCGCAACTACGGTGTATACCAGCGTCACGATACCGAAGAATCGACAGGTTTGAAAAATTTGTCATACGACGACAAAAATGGACAAATGTAATATTGGCCTTCATCGGATTATTCGAAGCAATCTTGATCTTCGTATTACTTTTTTCTCGCTTTCTTCGTCGCGCGGAAACTTAGTTATTTTCTTTTACGTGGAGAAATGCATTAACTATACTTGGTTAACGCGCTATTTCATACGTTATTATTGTAACCGAAACACCTGCTACGAATCCAATACTAATCCCAGGTATTGTAAGCGCTTCGGTCACGATTCACTCAGAGCTGCGATCATTTTGCGTGGTAGCAATATGTAGCCTATCCGTAGTTGCAATTACCGCATGGTTAAGCAATAATTCATGATCCATATACTCCATTATTGTTCCTATGTTCCTGCACACAGCCATGCTCTTAAAGAAAGAGATGTTGTCGAGGATTAATCTTTGTCCTTCCTAGTTGAAGTGGTTTAATTAGAACAGTGGACTGTTCTCCGTTGAGATGGATGGATAGATAGATAGCTAGAGAAAGGGAGAGAACGAGAGGTCGATGAAACAGGAGCTGGATGAACGTTTCCGGTTCTCCATTTCTCAGACAGGTTGCGCACTATATGTGACCTACCCTGCATAGCGAACAGTTTAGCCCGCAGTGACCCGTAAAGTGATCTGCTAGAATCTTAGCTGCGTTACAGGAGAGAGAGATAGATATAGATATGTAGATGGATAGATAAAGAGAGAGAGTTACTGCTGACGATGCAACCTCTCTGCAGAACTTGTGATTAGCTAGTTACACGGAGAAGCTCGTCTGATAGGCATTTTACCGCGATGCGAAGGCCTGCTTACCAGGAATGCACCTGTGATATGTCGATCAATCACTTCCAAAGTTATCTTATATGAGACTGACAGAATGAACAGCTCAAGGGTCTAGATCTTATCAAACTTGCAATACTATTCCGGATATCGATCCACATCTTTGGTCTAATTTCAAAAGGGCAATTCTCAAAAGTTGACACAACATATATTGATACTATAATTATTATCATAACTCTTTTCATATTTTACACATCCTTTATAGAAATTGACACTGGAAAGTGATTAATTATCATTTTGTATTCAAACTATTAAATTATTTTTCAATGTTTTTAATACTCAAAATAATTTTCAGTATTAAAAATTAGTAAAAGATTTTTATTATTTTATTATTAATTAACTTATATTTATTATTGTTAATAAACGTATATTGTGTGTATTCAATTACTTATCCGCGCATACATATTTTTATTCTTGGAATTCTTTAAAAAAAAAATATTCAGCACCTTCATTACTACATTTTCGTTTTAGGGAATAAGTCTTTCAACTGCGCGTTATAGCTTGAACCGTTCGAAGGAGAACAAAGTTTCAACAGCCAATAAAGATACGTTGTTCCTGAGTTGCAAACGCAATTTCTGCGTGCACGTAACCGCCGATTTATATCAGAGAAATGGCCAAGGGGGACGAGTTTCGTACAACGCGTGTTTTAAACGTCACCTCGTAAAACGGAACTTTCGCAGTTTTTTACAAGACAGTAAAAATATGCGGACGAAGTTATTAAAGTCACTGAGCTTACCTTTTTCTTGTAAACGCGACAAATCCCCAAGCTCCAAATACGTCTACTTAAAATTGTACAAGAAAATATATAGTGGTATACCGGGGATTTTAAGGCGACTCGTCAACTACTTATGTATTTTTGTGTCGCATTTTTATTTACTTCGGTATTTCAATTGCACCGAGTTTAATCGACTGTGACTGCATAATATTTAATGAGAATTGAGACGGTAAAAATCACGAACCTGGCTTATTCAAACTACTTGACAACTGCTTTATATAGTGACGTTGTAAAGCACGCCGAAAGCATCAAACGGAAAGCGATAACGGATCTACGTCGTTTCTTTTCCAATTATATAATCTTAAAATGTCATACGGAGTAATTTAGAATGCTAAAAATAAAAATATTCAAAGTATGTTATTTACGCGAAATAATATACGGAATGGATGATTTTACCGAAATATCTAAAAGTTTAGCTAGATACATATTTGAAAATAATTTTATTGAATCATTAAAATAATTATACACGGAGAAAATTTTATATTAAGTTTTAATATAATTTTAAATTACACTTTACTATGTCTTGTATTTTCGTATGGACCTTCACAACATAATTCCGACTTAACTTTTACTATGGTGATACTAATTTTTATCATAAATAAAGTAATTATTTTGTTAAGTCATATTCTAACATAAAAACAGTTAATTTTTATTATGGTACGCAAACAAAATTTGCTAGGTATATATTTTTTACTTATTTTTACAATACTAACTTTCATTCAACAAGATTTGATTTTGTAATAAAAAATTTTTACTATAAAAAAGTGTAAAAATTACGTTATGTTTAAAAAAGACACTCATCATGATAGTTTTCTATGTAATTATTTCGATGGTCTAACAAAATTATTTTCAGATTTGTATATAAATTTTTATATACTTTAGTAAAATTGTTCTTTCCTGGCATTCTAATACAAATCAGACTAGAATTGAGACTAAAATTGTGTTATTAACATCAGTGAAATTAGAAAACTATTTCGATTTGATACACTTAAAATCAGAATTAATAAAATAATTTTAACAGTAATTCTTTATTGTAATTCTGTATGTAGCTACTTTAGGGCGAATCTTACAGCGTTGTTCAGAAAATCTGACGAATAATTTAATTGTAATTCAAATCTGCAAACAACCGCTTTTGCCAATACGCTGCTATTACGTGAACAAACACGTACGCGCACTGTAGTCAGATAGACAGAAATGATCTCGCGAAATCGGATAGAACTGCAGCATGCGAATCTATACGCTTTAGCATTAGCAAACATAGCACCGTGCTGTAGCATGTACCGTAAAGCGACCGCGCGTTCACATGATTAGAGTGCTTTTGTTTCAATCTCATAGCTCACGAGGTAATAGCGACGCGAATTTGCGATCTACGTAGAGGACGCGTTTGCATATACGTTTAATTAGCGGTCACACTGCTGTACGCGAGGACGAAGAATGGAGCCACTATGAAATTAGAGACACCAGAAGCGACAATTGCTACGATAACGCAGCCACGTCGATTTGTTCCAGAGGCGACGAGAGAACGCCTCTTACGTTCGATGACTGCAGTGCTCAGCAGACAATGGCTAATTGGGAACAAGTAGCACTCGAAAACGCATCGATTTGCTGGATGTCGCGAATCGACGGAAGGGCGATTAGCATGCCGAAAACGCAGTGTTTACGTGAGCTCGTATTGTTCGTAAACTGAGAGATTGCGCGGAGAAGTAACGGTGGTAATCCGCCCTTCACCGATTATATATTTCAGTAATTGGCAGTAATTTCTCAGACTAACAAGGTTTTATTTTCATCGCTGTTCGTTCAGCAAGTTAAAAAGTTTCTCGAAAAGTAGATGTATGATGTCTAGAAAAATAACGCGTTTTTGTTGTAAATATTTGTGCGAGTAAAAAGACGATATCGACATAAAATGGATAATTAAAAATTAATAAGACGCTCACACAATTTGTGATTACGTTTTGCTGAGATTTTTTTAAGAATAGCCTACTGAGAGTTTTTCGGTATTTGTGACTCTAATTATTTGTTATCAAACTATTGTAATGTAAGTAAATAATAACTATATTTTTGTTTTAGCAACAAATATATATATAATTGCACCAAAAATAATTACAAATGATAGTTAAATTATAGTAATTGAAACCATTTGCTGGTAATAACTATAAATTATAGTTATTACCATCAAATGATTACAATTAATATAATTCAACTATAATTTGTAATCATTTTTGGTGATACTAGAAACCATTTTTGTTAGAACACATATTTGATAGAACATACAATTATAATTATTATTTTTAACGTTACAACCATAACCCATAATTATAGTAACATGTGTAATTAAGATAATATAAGTACGATATGTAGTTTAATCATAAATACCAAATACTTTTCTCTTAGTTCTTTCGCACGCAATTAAATGTCACGATGTAGAAAAATTAATAATTTTTACATGTCCAACGAAATACAGATAGTAATAAAATAAAATTACAGTAGAAATAAAGTACAAGACAAAATGTCTACAGCAGAGTAAAATAATATTTAAAGGTTGCGTTGCGTTCAAAAGATTAATCACAGGAATTCCATAGAAATTGAGATCCCTTCAAATTATGTTATTTTATATAATACTGGATAGTTTCGGAAGCCTTCCTTGTTGCAAAGTTTTTCTCGCTCGTGCAATTTCGAGCTTTATTCCGTGACTCTTTAAACGATAACATGAAAAGTCCAACAAATTTTCAACAAATATTAGCAATCAGGCAATATGTCACTTAAAACTCAATTACTGAAGTACTTACCGCAGATTGCTAAACAAATCGGCGCGGTGGCGATAGCTTTCCAAAAAGTCGTCAAACAGAAAAGCGGCGCGGTAGAAACGGCACGATTCACAGAATTTGATTAAACTAACATGACTCCGCTGATGAGTTTAAGTTCGAACTCGGCGATCGCGGTATTTTCTCATAGGTCGTTCGAACGTCGTAATTAGTGGTAATTACCATTGGAGTGGACACAGCAGTTCAGTATTTCATTATCGATAATAGTCGTCCCGTTTTACGACGTCGAAACGCTGCTGGCGCGAGGCTGAAAATGGGGTCGGTGAGCGAGCCGGTCAACGCGCGAGAGGGCGAAAAGTCAATCAGAAATCGGGTGTTGAGGGCCAACTCGGGGTGGGAGCCAGAGGGAAGAGAAGTTGGTCGGTGGAAATGGCGGATTAACCCGAATAATCTGTGGAATAGGCGAGAAGAGGAAAACTGGGAGAGAGTGCATGTCGCGTGCGCGTGTATACGTGCGAACGTGTGCGATCGTAGAGAGTAGGAGAGAAAGGATGGGAAATGTATGAAACGGGAGAGAAATGACGGAAAAAGGGATGGCGGGAATACATGGAACGATAGCCTTGGATCGAGCTGAACGAGTTCAGGACGCCTTGCACGTGACGCCCGTACAATCCGCTAATTGAAGGAAAGCAATTAAAAATGTTTAATCGAACGTTCGTTTATGGCGGACGGTACGGGAGGGATGGAGATATCCAATCGCAATGCCGTCAATTTCTATCAGCGCCGCGTGTTGTCCGACTTATGGATTATAGTCTTCTCGTTTTGCTTCTAATAGCGTAAGCTTATCGATCAAACATATTGATATCGATGCATCGATGTGTATTGTTATGCCATATTGCATAGCGTTGTTACGTGAGATTATCATCCCCCTTTTCCCCTTTTATACACACACATACACATGTAGATACGCATACATTTTATAATTCCACACAGTATGGACAAATTGAAAGAGATTTACGGAGAAATGTGTACCCATGATTTCTATTGACGAAATAAAAGCGGAAATCCAGCAAGATATCTCTGTCACATGCAATATATTCAACTGCTCCCAGCTGGAATGATCGAATGATTCGAATGAATTCATCATTCAGCCCTGATTACCCAAACATTAATTACGTAGAATTTAATCAGTCCTTTTTAATCACAAGATATAATAAGCTCGTTTAGTTTTTTGTCTTCATACAATTATACACGGAGAAAATTTTATATTAAGTTTTAATATAATATATTTTAAATTACACTTTACTATGTCTTGTATTTTCGATGGACTCTCACAACATGATTCCGACTTAACTTTTATTATGGTAATACTAATTTTTATCACATAAATAAAGTAATTATTTTGTTAAACCAGTGCTTGAGCCATATTCTAACATGAAAACTGTTAATTTTTACTATGGTACGCAAACAAAATTTGTTAGGTACCTTAATATATATTTTTTACTTATCTTTACAATACTAACTTTTATTCGACAAGATTTGATTTTGTAATAAAAGTTTGTACTATAAAAAAGTGTAAACATTACGTTGTATTATTGTTTTTAAAAAAATAGCTATTGCATTTAAACTTATAATTTACATGAAGACCGCAGCTACTACCACATTATAGTAATTTTAAATACAAAATTTTCTCCGTGTATAAGAAAACAAGTAGAAGAATAATATACTTCTTTCTTTATTAGGTTTTTTTTTCTTTAGTATGAAGATAAAATTTCGCTGGTATCAAATCTTATTTCTTTTATGTCAAATTTAACATTTATCAAAAAATTATTCATAAAGTTAATACAAAACTATGATGAGTCTCTTTTTTATATAAGTAAATATGAATAATTTAATTAGTCCTCTTTGATCAAGATGTAACAAATCTATTTAATTTTTTGTCTTGCATATTATATAAATAAAAGTACAAGTGAAAAAATATATCATTTTCTTTATTAGATAAAAAATGAAATTCATCTGGTAATATAAAATCTCATTTTTTTCGTGTTAAATTTAACATAATTAACATAGTTATCAGAAAATTATTCATAAAGCTAGCAGAAAACTTTGGTGAGTCTCCTTTCTAATAAATATGAATAATTAATAAACTGTACTGTTTCCATTTACGGTAACTTTAAAACTTTCGCTAATGAATTCTAATAAAAGATAATATCGTCGTACATTATATTTATTATTTCATTATAGTTCTTAGTAATGTATGAAATTCAGATTATAAAAAACATCTATTGATAAAAGTTCTTCTCGTGTAAGCTATATAATGGCATTAATTTTTTGTCATAGTTAAACATGACTTTGCGTTTAATATGAAACTCCCATTTATCTACGTTAAGAACACTTTTTTAAGTGTTCTTTAACCTCTCTTTATCTATTCTATTACATCGAAGTAAATTAAATTGATCATCTTGCCCTAATATTTAAATTTTTACACATCAATTGTCATTTCTAATAATATGCAGTCATTTAAAAAATACACTAGCTGTAGTTTCATATCGCAATGCCAGTAAATTATTTTGATCGCAAAGTTTTGAAATTTCTTAAAATGTAGTTTTCATAAAACTTCTCATCTTCATGTGTATTTTTTACTACACTTTATAAGCTATTAAGTTTATAACGCAGAATTAAATAGTCGTTATATGTATTTAGCGCGATGTAAGAAGCTCATAGGATATTAAAAACGAAATGAGATGTTAGAATATCATCTTCTCTCCCCTGTCTTGTCAACACGTGCATGGAGTGGTGCATTTTCCATTTCCTGCGAGTTTGCGTACTCTCGTGCCATTTCCGCGAGTTTCATCTTTTTCTTGAAGGAAAACATCATGACTTCATAACGAGCTGGCAAGATGCCGCTCTTTACGCAGTCGGAGCACACTGGCAACGTAACTTAATTATGTGCTATATTGCGAGACTTCTGATGGAATAGCTAGGCAGAGTTCTTCTCTTGGAAAATCATAAATATTTTCATTGGACTATTTCCCGGTTTACCATGAAAGAAGACAGAACTGAGATCGCGAATCGTCGTCATTGACGATAAGAATAGAAAACGCGGGGCTGCATGATTATGATAGAGCGATTACATAGAGATAAGAGGCTCCTCTTCGTGCATTCCACGAAGCGCTACGTCCCATTTTATGTCCTCCGTTTTAATGACCATCGTGCTATACTGTATAATGCAAATATCTTTTTTTTAAACATGCACGTACGTTGTACACGATATTAAAATATGAATAACGTAAAAGTTTAAACACGCCATTTTACGTAGTTCAAAATGGCAATAAATGTAATCAGTTTTTTAAATGCATCTTTTAATGTTTTCGGTTTTGTAATATAAAATTAAATTTTCACGCAATTATGCGTTTATACAATAAACATATATTATGTTATATAAAATAGAATCCTTATTTAATTTTACAATACATATTTATTAATATAGAAAAAATATATACATATATAAGCATAATAAATTATCTATTTTTCAATTTATTCTCCTGTTTCTAAATTTCATTAAAACTAATACAAAACTGATTAATTTTTGTTTATCGTATTTATGTATTCATAAATATATCTTGCTATTAACAAAAATTTTAACTAATCCTAATTAAGGGATAACTAATCCCTCCATCTGCAATTTGAATCTTTTTGGTACCAGCGAAATTTCATTCTCAAATTTCTTTATTTTTGCAAATTTCAATTTAAGTTTCACCATTTGAGTTAAAAACTATTTGATAATGCAATAGAGATGTTAAAAGGTAAATTTTTTTCGTATCTTTGAAAGCTTCGAATAATAAAAATATACTTGAGTTGGACAAAAAAAAACCCAGATTGCAGGCAAAGGTTTAAAATTTCCTAAGTATATGGATTATGTATTTATTTTAGAGTTACGTAAATGTAACTTTTTACAACGTAACTCAATTTTTTAACATTCCGTTAATTACCTAATGAGTTAATAAAAGGAGAACCTTCATCATCTTTGGAAGCAGTTCGTCGCGTTTTTATATAACTCGGTTTAACTGAGTTTTATGTAACTGAGTTATATAAAAGCGCGATGAACTGTGTCCCAGAAACGACGACGAATCTTCTCTCTTCGTATCATCGTTAATAACCTTTGACCCAGTGCGTAATTAACAGCGTGTTATGCCTTAACATTAAGGAGAATCTGAGCTGCGCTGTGAGAGAACGCTTGTCGTACGAACCTCAGGCAGTTGTTCGCATTGTCCGTATTGTTCAGGAAAACAATGCTGGTAGAGACGAATGGACCGCGGGCGTTGTACGACGACCTGTGTGTAGAAACTGTCGGTACGATGTGGAATCCGGTGACCACTCTTGTTTCCCGGATTTTGAATTTCGTGCCGAGAGTTCGAGATGGTAGGTAATCGCCTAGTTCATACAGCTCAGCGAGCTTGCAAAGGAAGTTCAATGACATGATAAATTCGTAACCTAATTCATTAGAGTGTAAGTGTTAAATGAACTCGATGCAATAACGCATTTAACCTTCAAGAAAACATAAATGGAACGGTCTACAGGTGAACAAGAGCACTTTGTAAAGCAGGGTTGGCTAATCTTTTTGTCTGGCATACCATTATGGAAGTTCGAAATCTTTAATGTTGCTACTCCGCTACAGAATTAAGCAAAAAAAGATTAATCTTACTGGTATTTTCTTTTTTCGTTTTAAAAGCAAAATAACTTTTATTTAATAAAGCTTATTTCTTTTATTGTATACTATTTTACGTTCGTTTTAAAGTAAATTGTTAATTATAATAAACTAAGTATTAATCAGAAGTGTTACATATATTTTATTTATTTTCACGCTTAAAGCATTATTCTATCCTTGTTCTTTGATTGGCTATCGGATAGAATTCCCTAAAGAATTATCCGATAGTTACCCAAGCAAGTTATGTTGTGACATTAAAATGACGTCAAAAGAAGTTCAAATTAATTACTAAGCCTTATCTACAATAGTCGCACAGTCTGTGTTGCAGGTCGCAAGCTTGTTGCGACATCAATATCAATATTATACAATTGATGTCTCAGATTGGCTGTCACAACAAGCTTGTGACCTACGACACAGCTTGTGTGACTATTGTAGATGAGGCCTAAAAGTTACTTTTCAATCATTTATGATTTATTTTAATACCATTTTGGCGTTATTGACTTGTTGTTTTATTTGGGCATCAGTATACTCAAAATCATTGTCATGTGACAAAAACGCGACAATGAAATATAAGCCTCTAATGCTTTTAGCACAGAAATAAATAAAACGCAGTCAAAGAAAATATAGAAAAAAATTTAGCAGAGTACGGTTGCTATTTTACTGTGTCACTTTTGGTTTTTTAATTTTTCCCTGATAACGCTTCTTTAGCCTTGCCATTAACAATAGGCTACCCCTGTTGTAGAAGGATCGCTGTTATTTTGATTTAGAGAAGCGTATTGTGAAGGATCATCTTCGTCACTTGTTCATCAGAAAGTTTGTAAGAACAAAAGATATTTTTAATATGTCCCTAAAAATTACACTATCAATAAAATATCCCTATCTTTCATAATAATGATAATTTCTATAAGGTAGAATGAATATTGATCATAAAATTATCAATTTTGATTGCATTAAAATAAAATTTTAAAATATATTGTATTGCAAGAAATAAACACAGTAAAATATTCAAAAAACCTTTTTAAATTTTTATACACAAACGAAATTAATTTTATTCTTTAAGTCTGTAAATACAATACTTTAGACATTTACACATATTTTAATATATACTTTTTAGTGCGACGGTAATTAGAGCCATCGTTTAGTATTTATTGTTCCCTTATTGAATGTTTGAGTTAATATTTATATTAAATAATCTTTGTATCGCCCTCCATTCGCAAAAAGTGCATCACGCAAAGTAATTTTGCTTAACGCAACGTTACCGTTCTTTTATTTACATATAATATAGTCATTTGCTTTTACTGTATGATTCTCTATTATGTTAAAATAATCTCGGACTGCAAACATAAAGAATATCAACGTATAATCTGAAATATTTCAGTCAGTGCAGCATTATTCTCGACATTCCATTATCGTTTACTGTGTTAGAATCAACATAATATAATACTAGGACCGTGTGTAATCTTTTTCATGGACGTTAGCCGGAGTATACAGAAGGCAGATTGTACATCGTGGCATTACATCAGAATAAGCTAACAGCGCTCTGACCTAAATGAGAGACGAAAACATTAATCTACTTCGTGATAAACCGTGTTTTCGCGACTGCTGGCGTACAACCAGTCGTGGAACCCTTTTAAAAGCGAAACGTGAATTGAAAGGCGACGAAGCGTATTATTATAATGGAATACCTGAACATCAGATATACCGCCTGCGACAAGAGCACTTTACTACTAACGCAAAAAAGACGGTAAAGCAGAAAGGACTTAAAGAGCTATTTTATTTGAACGTTTCTACGTGAATTGCATATCGAATGCACCTTCAAGCAAATCGTTACATGCGGTTTTTAAACAAAATATCAAATAATATTTGCAAAACGTTTGGTAGGACAAGATTTTAACGCAATTAGGTAATTAATTTTCTCTATTAAAAATTGTACAGGAGAGAGAGAAAGAGAAAATAACCAGTCTGCAAATAATATTTGTGTACTCGTTTAAATAATTTTATCGATTTTGATGTAATAATAATTTCAGCCACACAAATCACAAAATATATTAGATTAAATCGATATTGCAAAATTAAAATAAAATTACGCATTCGTGTGTGTGTGCGTGTGTTACACGTTAGTAGATACTATTATAAGATATTAAGTATTATATGGGGAAATTTATGGACGCTTCGATTAATTAGCATAATATTTCACGATAAATTTTTTAACTCGTTCTCTATATGAATTGCTATATTACAAGAATTGTTAAGACTTTCATATGTTAATAATGGCCCTATATAGAGGGTATCCCACAATTCGTGACCGAAATTTTAATAACATATTCCTGACTTAAAAATAGGACAAAAATTCTAATCTAAAATATCGAGGCTATAATGGTTTTTGAATCAATAGCGGTTAAAGTTAACCAATCCTTATACAATAATGTTGAAATACTAATTCATTAATCATGTTTAAATATAGAAAATAATTATATATGCATCATACATAACATAAAAATATCACAAGATATTAAAAATAATAAATATGTATAACGAATTAATTTCAAAACTATTATAGTTTCGACATTTTGGATTTTTGTCTTATTTTTAAGTCAAGATATATGTTATTAAAATTTCGATCACAAATTGTAATACATCTTGTATTGAAAAGAACGGTTTTTTAATAAAAAATTCAACTAGATCAGAATATCTCTTCAACTTGATAATTCAGAGAGAGAGAGAGAGAGAGAGAGAGAGAGAGAGAGAGAGAGAGAGAGAGAGAGAGAGAGAGAGAGAGAGAGAGAGAGAGAGAG
>NW_017297292.1:493902-584870 GCF_001594075.2 Trachymyrmex cornetzi | reverse complement strand
GAGAGAGAGAGAGAGAGAGAGAGAGAGAGAGAGAGAGAGCGAGAGAGCGCAATATACTTCAAGTTACCTCACTTTTTCTTAAGCAAATAGTGCCAACTTCACAGGAATCTATTCTTACTACATCTATGGTTAAATCATTAAAATAATTATATAAGACTCAAATTGATTGCTAGAGTGTCAAAATTTCTTATAGCACCGTTAATTATACTTGAACGTCTTACATAATTATTTTCAGATATTTATTAACAATTCAACAAAATTATTTTCAGATCTATATCTAGAGTAAATCTTTTAGAGATTTCAAAACCGCTCATCCCGTTTAGCGCAAGTTCGTTTACCTCCGACATACAAACTGCGTTAAAAAAATTTTCCAGAATTGTATTTTCCGTTCTTCATATCACATATGTATATTACCGTTACGTTATTGATTAAAATTGTTTATTCTTTCTTCATTTCATTCTTGCGCCATCGAATCTTTATTTAAAAAATCTATAGACTTTGCAAATTGTTTTTGCACGCTAATAAGTTTTTACGGACTAATTAATCACAGAGATAAACAGACTTTTATATCACGCTGTGTACCTGCATGATGTAAATTATGTTATCTGAGAGTATTTGAGATTCCTGCAGCGTGCAACTATCTTTATTTTCTGCGTACATACAGCGCACGCCAAAAACTCGCCGGTTACATCATCGACGATTTATTCGCGAAAAATAACGCGGCGCTGAAATAAACACTAAAATAAACCGAGTTTTCCTCTTTCCACCTCGCGCGTTATCGCGTTTGGTGAAGTTTGGACTCTTTTCAAATATACTCCCAGGCACTTCGGTCACGTGTACATCCTATAAAAAGATTTTTTCCTCATTTTTTTGTATGTCACATGCATACGCAACGTATGCACTTCTGGCACTAAAATCTCCAACGTTCACGTATGGTTGAACGTGCCACGTATCTACTTTGCCTTATGTACGATACTCGATACTGTGCTGGAACGTTGCAGTTTCTGACGATGCAGATTGAGAATCGATATCGCTCTAAATTTCTCCACGTTAAAATTAAAAGTTGCATCAAAAGTCAGTAAAATGCTTAATTTTCAATCGAAATATTCTGAAAGAGTCTGAATAACCATTTCATTTACAAAAGCGAAAACACTACGGAGAGATATTTGCAAACTGCCTGCGAGAATATTGGAAAATCGAGGTTGGAAAGCATCGAATATTGCGTACAAATATATTTTTATCAATTTTTAACCATTCTTCGCGTAACAGCTTAATCACCTTTTCTCGCAACTCTTTTATTTGGAATATCTCTGTGTACCATGTACGTATAAATTGAAACTCCATTTGGATAAAACTCTTTTGGAATTCGAGGAATAAGATGCTGCTTTCAATTTCCATCGCTTGTGTCGCGAGAGAAATACTTCATCTTCAATAGCTTATTACTCGAAAGCCATTAATGCCTCGCCATTAAAACTGACGGTATTCTTCTATGTTTGGCCTTTGGCATCGATCACTACGTAGAAAGCGTTCAATGCCCGCAATGACATTCCGTATAACCGACATAAAATAAGGAACAAGAGGCGAACGGAGGCGAAGAAGCAAATCCATCGTGGGTACTTTAATTCGAAATTGATTTCTCCTGCCATACCATCCTCTCTTTCCTAGAACCTCCCTTCAGCCTGGGTCCTTTCTGCCGTGTCTCGTCATCTCTAATCTTTCCGATCGATTTAAACTCAATCGTTCTTTCGCCCTTCCTCTCTCACTGTAAGTTTCCTTCCTTTTGGCGTTCTTCTTTCGAGGACACCTCTCTCCGTTGACCCGATTGCTCAGGTTTTTCCTTCCACCTTACTGTTTCGCAACTGCCTTTCGTGCGACTTCGATGCATCTCCCCAACCCCGACGTCCGTGCCATTTCACTCTTAAGTAATTCGCCCAACCAAAACGATCTTATTCTCGTCCATTTCCTTCAATTTCATTTCCGCTCGACAAGCAGCGACGGCGGCGTGGCGATATATGACGATATCGAGTCAACGATAGAGAAGGTAAATGCGAATAAATTCTCCAGGGATGTTGTTAGATAAAATGGGCAACTTTCTTTCAAAATATTACTTTTATCGTAAATATTTATCATTTCAGTTCAAACTTTTAAATAATAGTAAAGTAGAGCATTCCAAAAACGTTTCCAAAAATATAATTGCGAAAAAAAATTACACTTTTATAAATACAGAGTATACATTTATGCATCAAAAAACCAATTTTGCTGAAGTACCTAAAAATTTAGCTAGATACAAATTTGAAAATAAATTTTGTTGATCCATTAAAATAGTTATACATACATGTAACGCAAGCATGAATTTTGTTTTTAAAAAAGTTTTAAATTCTAGAAATCCATATAGATAGTCCGGATCGAAAGACTATTTTCAAATTTGTATCTAATTAAATTTTAAATATTTAAGCAAAACCGTTCTTTCCGTATATAAATGTGTACTTTATATTTATAAAAATATGTATAAGATATTGAAAAATACATTAGAGTAAGATATTTTGAAGTTGCTTTAGGTTATTTGCAACACAATACGTTTTTTCAGTTCCTTTCATTTATATATCATTCGTATCATAAATTATATTATATTTAGATATAATAGAAATATGTGTACGCGAAAAAAAAAGAATATATGCTGAATACATTAGAAAAGCTGTATCGAGAATAAAACTAGAACAATCGTAACGAGACGAAAATACCAAATGCGACAAATAGGACCCACTTTACTTTCAATTATACGAACGTTCCTGCTCATTAGTGTTGGAATGGACGTAATTAAACGTATAAATTGGACACTAAATTAGTTGTTTTCAATTGCTCGACGCTGCATCCCATGTGTCATTATCCATAGCAAATATTGTTCGCAAATTAGAAATGTAGGGGGTTAAAAGCCTTTACTAGAATTCAACGCAAATGGCTTACTGTTTAGTCTCATTACGAACAACGAATTTACTAATCGCAGAGCCAGTTCATTTGATTCCAAATTAATGTGTTGTTGAAATCTAACATTGAAACAAACGTTTGATACTAACAAATCGTATGTTGACAATACGCGGAATATCGAATCGTTATTCACTATTTTTCATTAGTAAAATTAACTTTAAAGCAGGAAAATTGATTCCACTTTCTCGAAGTACATAATATTTTTAACGTTTAATTGTATAAGAGTTTCCATCAACAAAATTACTATAATTATTACGCGCAACTACATAAACAACCTTTATTATTATTCCCCATATTAATTACGTTGAAAACGCGATACAAATTAAAATTTTGCATACGCTCGAAAATTCGTACCAACATCGAATAATTTCGTTGATATATACTGTGTGTATTATTGTTCATTATGACAATCACAATTATAAGCTTAATGGTGTGAAGCTTAAACTCACGCGGGAATCAGTTATTTGATTAAACATTTGTTGAAAGAGAAAACAGACTCAGTTATAATAAATTGAGTATACAGATATCTGTACCACCTACTTTCATACGCCAATAGAGAAAGTTAAATGTTTAAATTAACTATTCTCAAATTGCGTCGCGTACATATTTTCCATATTGAAAGACCATTAATTAACGTCCAGTCAGTCGTTACCATTAAATTAACAAATAACAATAAATACGATAACAAAAAGTATACGAGAACCAACCGCGGATCTTGATGCGTAAAGTACATTACATTTCAATCATATAAAAATGTTGATCATATAAAAATTAATGATGTCCAACATGTATGGACATTTACGCATCAAGATCCGTGGTTAACTCTTATATAGTTAAGGATTATTAAGGGTTTTAGGGTTAAGGGTTAAGGTTGATATTATCTTGCCTTTATTGTAATTAAGATTGTATTATGTTTTGCGTATTTGTTTTATTAGTGTTACTTTTTATCACCTCTTGATTACATTTTGCTACTCTATTTCAGGTAGGTGTTAGAGCAGCAGATTTGCTGGTTGCCTCTCCTTTTATGCACATGTATTATATTTTATTTTATATGGTTGTTTTAGCTTTCTTCTTTGCCACAATTTTATACACATTGCACAACAAATACATATTATATTATATATACTCTTTGTTATCTCATTTATTGTAATTTTTATTATTCAGAGCTTTAATTATTTTTCTATTTTTATTGTTAACAAATAACATCAATAAGATTATATACATGCAATTATATATAAATGCATGTTGCTAAAAATTATTCTTTATTCTAACTATTTATATACGTTCTATACATATATATAGCCTTAAAAAAGTTTAATTAATCTCTATAAACTTAATCAGCAAATAAACCTACCGCGAAATATTGCGGCTTCTCTGATGGAAGCCCCAGCTTGCTGTCTGGTCTCATTAGAGAAATTTAACGCGGTGGCACGTAAAAGTCATAAATACATAGGCAAATATCGTCTGACGCGCTTTGAGATGCGCGGAGTGTCGCAGAGCTCGTGCAACGGGATCGAGAAGCAATTTCCCAGCCCATCATCAGGACCTTCAGCGTGAGCGAATGCTCCGAGATAGTACGGCGACGCAAACATAAAGAAGACCAATTTCCATGCGGACAGTCGGAGCCTTTGGCGCGAGCCGAATGGTGTATAATTATCAATTAACCGCGTGAGCGCCTATAAAGTGCTGCGAGCGCACTCGCAGAATGTGAAATAATTGCTCGCAAACTATCGCGACGCGATCGACGGCAGCGCGATGAGCCAAATTTGACAGTGGAACCGGGAAGGTATGAATGAAAGACGGAGATCTCTAGAAGGAGATTTCTACTGCAAAAAGAAAGCAATTTCTGCTGCAAGAAGAAAAAGTTGCCCTTCCTTTGAAAGCCTTTTCTCTCGAAGGCAAAAAGAATGTTCGTTGATTTTATTACCAAAAAGAGTATCCTAATTCGCTCGTTGATAAAAAAATAGGAAGTTAAAAAATTATGTATAAAATGATTAGAGCAGTGATCATGTAACTTTTTCCCTAAGGCGAAAACGTGAAATGTGAAAATTTATATCACTGAAGGTAATAGAGAAATTTATCACTTTTCACGTTTCCGCTCTAGGGAAAAAGTAAAATAATCGCTACCCAGCAGCGAAAAGTGAATAAGCAAACTACCTCTGCAGCGATATCGATTCTTTATTTTTACAAAATAAATACAAAGTTATTAATAATAAAATTGATATAGTATATTGTACAACATGCACAACATTATTGCAATTAAGATTGTGAATTATGGGACGTTCTGTATATTAGTCTCCCGTCTCTCCGTCGCTTATTTCAGACGAATAACAACATTTAATGTAATAATAAAAGAGTTAAGTAGAGGAGCGCTTGATGTAAAAGGAATGAGAAAATAGAGGAAACCATGCAGCAGGAGTTCTTGAACCTTCAGTTATACAGTCTAATTAATTATAATTCATTATAATAGTACATTCGCAAATGCATGAAAATTCATCATTTTCTCATGTATTAAGTTGTTAACGTACATATAACAGTTTTCATTAAAAAGTTAATAAATTATCGTTAGTATTATTCATAAAATTTTTTCCTTGATATAAATGTTATACATATATATATTTATTATTCGTAATACTTTTATTAATATATATAATTACAATAAATTAGAGAGATTAAAAGCTAAAATTTATTAGCTACTTGATTGATTGATAATTTTCTGCTTATATAAATCTAAGTTATGAAATATCGCATCTTATTTTATCATTTTCTTCGACGACTATGGATATGATATTTGCGTGTATATGCAAAAAATCTTTCGTTTTTAATATTCCTAGGTTAAATAGCTGATAAAAGATTTTTCGACCCTCGCGGCGTCATAGTCCGTTCATAGTGAAGCTTTCGCTTACGTGGCAGAATTTCCGAGAGGATCGGGCAAAAGAGTATTCGCAAGAGCGCCGGAATGAAAAATTCTGATATGTTGCTCGCGATTTTCAGCATGCCAGTTTGATAATAATGCATAAAATTGAAATTGTGCTATATATGGTATAAAGAATTTATACAGAACAGATTGGACTGATTATGTCTAAGAAAAACTTTTTTTTCGCAAGATAAATATGACATAAATTTTCTAGAATTCTTTCTGATAACTGTAATTTTAAATTAATTCTAGGAGTTACATATTAAAAATTAACACGCGATTTCTCTCAATTCATGCAATTAATGTTAATCTTATACGAAAGTAAAAAACATAATCAATTAATGTTAATCTTATACGAAAGTAAAAAACATAAATTAAACTATATAAAGACAATAATAAATATTTATAATAATATAATTTCTAAATATTTTTTATTAATATTAGATTAAAAGATATCTTCTTGCTATTTTTCCTTTTTTTCTAAAAATAATATTTCTTTACATATTTTTCTATTGTCGTATTATGTATGTTCCAAATTATTTATTATTGATGTATTAATTACATCAAATTTATAGCATATAGGTATACATATATATTTATATACATTATAAAAATAATACTCGGCATTTTTTAAATCTTGTTCTCTAAAAGATTTTCCTATCTGTATTTTTACTAGAAATGTATTTATGGATCGATCTTATAACAGGCCGTTTAACACACTAATCTCTTTGTTATTAAAGCAACAAAGTTTATGAGTAAAGAGCCCTCGTTTCCTCGGACTTTAATTGCACAGTTATCGGATAAATAATCGCCATTTCCGTCAGAATACCGCGGTAAAATGAGTAATTGCGGTCAACCATGCAAAATTCGGCTTGAATAAAGAAATCCGGGGAAATTGTGCCTCGCTAGAACAATTAATCCCACAATCTCATTTTTTTAAAGATCGGTCTCGTCGATAACGAAAAGACGAATAAAAAGAAACTCCAGTATCGAAAATGTTTGCCTGGGACAATATAAAGTATGAGTAGTTCTTTAATAACAGCTCGTCTTCGTTCCAAATCATCTCCAACGTTAAACAACGCCATGAGTAAACTTAAAATTTATTCTACGAAGAATGCGATTATAAGTTTTTCGAAAAGTCGGCGGCTGCAGAGAAGTCTGACGATTATGTCGGTAATAATTCTTCGCGTTATTTCTGTTTTATTACGAATATTAGGCGCGCCACCGTCCTATCACGACATTCCTGGCATTGCGGTCGCGTCTTAACACCGTATGATGGAAAATCGATCATCGCGGAAATAAAGGCTGTCACCGTAACTGTATGAATGAGAAAAATCTTTTGATCCAACCATACCACACACACATCTTTTCTAAAATGTACGCAACAAAATCGAAATATTTATGTTCACGTTATGACTCGTTCTTTTCTAAAAAGCATTTCCAATTTATATTCATAAGACTATAGAGATGATTCCGGGATCACACAGTATTATTCATAAATTTCGAAAGCATATGATAAAAAAGCCAAACAACATTGTGAAAGCTTAAAATTATCACACAATTCCCAGGTTTTCTTTCAAATTAAAAAAAAAAAATAAAAAAACGTAAATGACTAAAGGAGAAATTAAAATTTCTGATAGACGAAAAAATAAAAAAAATCATAAAGATAAAGAAAAATAAAAATTCAAATGTTTAATGTAAATGTTACTTATTGTTGATAAATTAAAAAATTATTGTTACATATTGATACATTATAATACTATCTACGTAATAAGTGAATTAATAGGAAAATTAATATTGGGGGGGGAAAGAGGGAGAGAGAGAGAGATGCGATGAATGAGGTGAGTGTAGCATTAACTGCAGCTAATGCATGAAGTTAAACTTGCTAGAAGAGCACTCGTGAAACTTTCATCCATAAATACCGTGATTTTTTTTCCAAAACCATCGGACCTCGTATTACATTATCGTTAACGTCGAATGCAGTACAATACCGCCGCCAATGCACAACGCCATACCACCCCTGCGGTGTATCTATGCGGCTGTTCGATCGGCGCTGCTCCCATTATTATAGCTCCCATCTCCCAAGAGTCACGGTGAAAAAAAGACCGGCTGCGCAAAGAAAAAAGAATGCTTGCAAGCACCCTCACAATAACTGTCGCTGCGTTTGCGACCGTGCCTGCTCAAACGAACTTTAAAGCGCGTGACGCATCAAAAGACTCTTTCGGTTTAATTCTTTCTTCGTTGGTGCTTCGCGGTAGCAAAGAGTTTTTTGCTTCGTTATTTAAACAGTTACAGTCGATGGCCTGAAAGTATTTTTAATCCCTTCGTTAAAAGGTTGCAGCACCGAGGCAATCGACATTATTATATATACATTACCCTTCCCCGCCCCGACATTGATATATTTTTAATTGTAATACGTTCTTGCCAAGAAACATTTTAAATTTTAGTGATTTAAGTAAAAAAAGATTTGAAATTGCCAAAAATAAAGTGGAATAATAATGCATGATCCGTTATATTTCGTTGCATTTTGATGTTTTTTGTTGATAGTTCAAGATGATTATCTTTATTTTGCAATAATCTGTTATCTTCTTGCTGCACAAGTAGAGAATGAGAAAGATATATTCTTACCTTCTGAAATGATATCTTTTTTTCCCACTCTTCTTTTCTCTTCTGCTACTTCTGAACATATTTTGTTTCATTTTTCAGTATCGTTGTCCGTTGTCCTTATTTGACAATATCAATTCATATATATTTAGTTCTCTGATTAAGCCTTGTAAGTGCTGTTGTCTCATTATTTGCTAGCATCTTACTTTTATTTTTTTTTATAATTTTCAATATTTATTATATAAATGCAATTTATGTACAATAAAGTTGCGTTGCGTCGTCATTATTATTATTATTATTATTATTATTAAGAAAAAAATTATCTCTTCCCATCTTAAATTGCCAATTATCAGGTTCAGCCCTGCAGATACAGGGCTTGGTGCACGTACAAGTACAGGTACATGTACGTTGTTAGATTCACGAAGTATGTCATGTACATATACAGAATTAGCTCGTCGCATCAGCATCGACGTTAGAAGTTGCTAGTCGTTGTAAATGGGCTTTGAACTTACATCGAAACATTAGGATACATTAGGAACGAATATGTTAATCGAATTTCGCGGTCGCGGAATGGTTAACGAGGTCCCGGTGACACGTATTTCGCGAGATTATGCGATAATATGGAATTTGCGAGTTTCTAACTCTTTACCGTAACAATCCATAGAAGCGCGTATTTCATGTAGAAGTGCGCGCGTACTTCATCATTACATTATATATTAATTAAATAAAATCGCTAATTTCTCCGTCAAGGTATATGGAAAGGATCTTTCATCGTTGCCTTATCGCCCGTTCATTTTAATCGGTCTTTGACCTTGATGGCGCAGCTACATCGACTTAATCGAATTTCCTCGACGCAAACGGGCTGGCATAATAGCGGCATGGCGTTATTTACCGAGAGTACCCGATAACATAACCGAGTCATCCGCTACAACAGGCTACAAAACTGGAAGATGCTCCGATAATAATTTCATTCCGCTTTGCGCGCGTGTCGTGCGGCCGCACGTGCGCCAAGATAATGCATGATAATCGGGCATTAAGGAGCGAATTATACGGCGCTTAACGCCCGTTCCTCCGTGCCTCGGGGGGTTCGCAAACAACAGGGTTTTTACTCGCTCACGTTGTGTACGCTCGCCAATTAAGGACACGGCCGCGATTAAAGCGAGCGGAGCAAGCCCCTTCAAGGCTTCGGCCTTTAAGACGCGCTCCCTTGAAATGAAATTTGCATAGCTTGGCTCGAATGGGAACACCGAGCTTTCTTAGCTTGCTGCTTCTCTCTTTGCGATACTTCCCCTTCGAAGAAAGGAGGGAGGGTTACCATGACGAAAACGGAGACTCGACCGTCCAAGTTTGGTCATTTGTTTCCGAGAAGGACGCTACAAAGAATTAATGAAGATTAGGAATAAGCGCGAGAGCAGTGAAAAATTACGAAAAGATTACGACTATTGTGGATTATTGTGTCGAAAGTTCTTAATTTATCTCACTGCTTTGCGTTATTTTTAGCACAGTTCTACATTAATCGCAATCGAATAATAATTAGAATTGATAGTATTATGTAGGTCAAAGAGATGCACGCATTCTACAAAAATTAAAAAATATTATTTCGGACGTTGATTGAAAAAATCTTAATTCTTTTTAATTTTATATAATTTTCTTAGTTACATCGTTCTAGATTTTAGTGACTTATATTCTGAAAACGTCAAACGCATATAGGAAAGTACCTATCGAGTTATGAATGAAAAAACAAAACGTGATATTCTATCAAAGAATAAACAGTTTCGTGCAAGGAATCGGATACGGGCGCGGGTACAATATTGATGAAAATGCAGGCATCAGGATGCACATCCGATAACCATGTCGGGTAACCAGGCACGCATATGGTACATCGTGATAATCTTCGACTTAAGCCGCGGCTCAGCTCGATTGGCAATTGCGTCAGGTGGTGAAGCACAAGAGGGGGTTACTCTCACCCTCTAAGCCCGTAATCCGAGCGGTCGGATCGGTCGGCATTCGACGGTGGGTGAAATATTATTAAGGAACATGAAATATGGCTCCTTTAATAGAAAAGAGAGAATGTAAACAACCGTGGGATAAACGAGAAACGATTCGAAGAAGAGAATTGAGCTTTTAATGCCGCATAATCTGCATGATAGTGGAGAAGCGAATACGCGCTTGACGGCCGTATTATTTGCAACAATTTCAAAGAAATACGTCAGTTACCTGTCGATAGAAGGAACGCTTAGATTGCGAGAGGTCGATCGCTCTCGTCATTCGTCCGGGAGCTGCGGAGCTTAAAGCACGGTCGACAGCTTAATTGATGTTGACCGACAACAAACAACTCGATATTACTCCTGACGTCGCCGTATGCCATTGATCGATCTCGATGTCTTTGAGTTCACAGAGTTGACGTGAAGCTCCTTGTTTGCGCGGGGATGTGACTTACCAAACGGTGGTATAATCGATTAGTCTGTGCTCGTCACGTATCGTGTCAAATTTAACAGATACAACAATCCTGGGGTACTCAGGCATTTCGATTCGATCCGCCAGCTTCCATATTAACAGTCAGACGAAATATAATAATTAAGAAACGCGAGAATGTTTCACTAAAATATACACTGTTAAATCTATAGTGTCAAATTTAATCTAATGTGAGTCGCCACTGCTCCTACTAAATATATACCATTATTTTTTACTAAAATGATAATTAAATTTGACACTACATAATGTTAAATTGATACTGTATAGTGTCAAATTTAACCATTGTTTTAGTAAAAAATAACGATATTATTGAGTAAAAGTAGTGGCGATTCACATTAAGTTAATTTGACACTATAAGATTTAACAGTGTACTTTCTTATATATATATATATACCTCCTAGATTTACCACATTTTTTATAAAATGAAATAATGGGTCAATTCTAAGCAGAATCGTAAGACTTATAACTCGTAATGAACTTTTTACAAAGCTGTTATCTAAGTTTTAAATCATAAGACATTAATCAATCACAGTCGAATGTGAGAAGAATAATCGATTATGATTGGTCAATTTCTTATAGCTTAAGACTTGAAGCTTAGATAATGATTTATTGTAGAAAGCCTATAAGACTTGTAAGAACTTATGACTGATGTAAGTAAAATTCTATACGTATGTACCACAAGACAATTATTCGTAAATATCCACAATTTCTCGTAAATTTTATTATGGCTAACAAAAAGCTATCTATAAAGATAAAATAATCTTGATCACATGAGTCAATTGCTTTATCGAGGAATATCCGCACAAGTCGATTTTCATTTTTGTTTTCGTGTTTTTTGAAAGAACGGTGACGCTGCCTAGACCCATATAGGGTTTTACAATCGGCCCAGTATTGGGCCAGTACCGATTGTCGTTTGGGTACTGGCGTAGTACTGGCAACCTACGAGCGCAGTACTGACTAAGTGTCGGATGATAACTTGGGCCCAATACTGGCAGATGATACTGGCCCAACTGTTGTTAGCCGGTACTGTATCAGTGTAGATATTGCGATCGGCCCAGTACTGGTAACCACATTTCGGGCATTGGTGCAATATTGGCAATACTACGGGCGCAGTACTGACTGACAGTACTTCGGTCATCATTTGACAGCCTGTCGTTTACCAGTGATGGCCCAGCATTGGTTGACAGAACCTTGGCCGTTAGTGGGCAGCCGTTGCGTTGGCCAACCGTTGGTTGTCGTTATAACGCCGGATTTATGTATATAGTTAAATAGCCAGTCGTTTGTCAATGATGGCCCAGCACTGGTTGACAGTACTTCGGCCGTCATTTGACAGCCAGTCGTTTGCCAGTGATGGCCCAGCATTGGCTGACAGAACCTTGGCCGTTAGTGGGCAGTCGTTGCGTTGGCCAACCGTTGGTTTCGTTGTCACTACTGGCGACCCTATATCGGGAGTTATTACGCGCGCTTAAGATTCCAATGATCCCAGATTGAACGGATTCACAAAAAAACTTTCATTCGCAAACGATCTCTAAACACGCCCGCTGGTCATAGCACTCGTAAAACCGCGCGACAATGCAAGCCCGATGCTTTCTCCCTGTTATCCCTTTTATCTCCGTTCCGCTGCCCGTTGCGCTGCAAGCTCTCGATACTGGAAACAGTTGTAAAGCCTGCCGTTTGCCACACGGGAACGCAAAACATTCTACCGGATCCACTTTAAAATACTCCATGAGCGTGTCGCGAAAAATCCCCCACCGTCCATCCTTTCGAACAATCGGCGGAATGAACCGTCGCGAAAGCACGCGAGCGTGAAAACGTCATGCTAGAAAATCGAGAACCTATTTTTTTCCTCACCGCTGCAGCCGGCACTTGTGCGCGTTATATCAGCTAATCACGTTGACAGGGTGGACCGTAAAAAAGTTTGTCGCGAATTATCTATCTAACGATGACACGCTGCGTGTGCATGTCGTATTGACGCATCGATTGTAGGAAAGGCAAGCAACGTCGTTTAAGTGTTTAACGATATAAAAACAACGTCAGTTCAGTTTTTTCTCGGAAAAAAGTTTCTCGATGAGATCGAAGCTTGAAAAAAAAATGGTAAAACGATATCAAGATAAAAACGTGGCAAATTTCGATCGAAGTCTTTTCTGATAAATCAGGCCTTGTTTAAAAAAAGTAATTGAAAAGGTAATTAATTAATTATTTAAAATCCTAAAGACACCTGAATATATCTCTCCCGCTGCGAATATGAAGTTTTTAAATGTTTGCATCCTTCACAAGTAATATATAAGGATGGTATTTTTAATATTTTCTTTATCCTGTTCCCATTCTTTCTTGATGCACGGCTTCTCTTCTCCTGATTTAAAAAGAAATATTATGCCGTGGAAAGTTTAAGCGTACTTAGGGGTCGCTGAGGAACTTTCAGACGCTTGAACTTTCAAATACGCCTCTCGAATTACTTCGCAGGATATAGGGAAACTGTGTATATACTGATTTAATCTATTTCTGCGGCTCTCACCCGAAATGCAACTAGAAAAATTTCGTGCGTGTTCGCGATTCGAATCCGATTCCTTAAGTATCGAGTTAATACTTTAGAAGATACTTTTATTCCCGCTGCTGCCAGATTCCGCGAATTTATACGAAATAACTCGAGCACATCCTGTCAAACATTTTATACACATGTATATCCTACCAATATTTAACATGCGCATATATATTTTTTATACCAAAACCTGATACAACAAAATAAACAAAATCGGCTTAAAGCTTTTAATTTTTGACGAGTAAATACGGAACTAAGAATACAAAGCAAGGAATAAATGTAATTAAAAAAAACCGGCTATAAAAATAATAATTTACGTTTAGAAAAACTGTTTTCCATTTATTATAATTGCTCCTATAAAACTCTATAAAAACAGAAGCTTTTCTAATTATTTTAAATATCTGAAATTTATAATTATAGTTGAAATATAAACGAAATAAAAAGATATGGAAAAAGAAATATAATATCTGCAGAGAATTTCTCATCGTATTCTTGGCATAGCTAGGCATAGTAATTTTAAGTTTGTATACAACTTGCTGCATGTATCCAATTTCGGAGTTATGCGCTTTATAGGCGCTCGTGAAAATAAAATATCGCGCTAGTTTGCAACAGTCGATCCGTTATGCCAGACTTTCTTTTTATTTCATACTCGGCAAATCGAATAAATTGTTGAATGAAAAATTGGTAAACTGTATCCGACATTGCGTTTAATCTCAACTTGTTCTACATCCCATAGTAATTTGTACAACAAATTTTTTAGACAATTGAGAACATGTGCAGCGTTTTAACAATGCGGTGAAACAATGTTATATTTTTTCTGGTTATAATATAAATATTTCACGTATGTCCAATCTGAGTTTTTTATCTTTCACATTTTTCCATATACATTCAAAATAACAAATTATATATCTTTGTTCAATAAATCTATAGAAAAAAGATGTGCGACTCTTGTAAAAGGAATATTGTCGAGTTCTAACGATATTGTAGTCTAATAATCGTTTAATCACAGACTACAACGCTTTGATTCTATCAAAGTACGATATAATCCTTTGTACAAAGAATAAGTCGTCTTACATGAAAGCGGAATATTCAAATAAATTGATCCATCCCATTTATTCGAATCGAATAGGATTTGACACCAGATTGATGAAAGTTACAATTCTCTTTCCCTGTTATGTCGGTATCACATTAGCGATTGGAGATTGCGTTTGCGTTTGCATTTTTGATCAAACATTTGATCAATCGTCAGACAAGAATTTCTGGCCAGTCGTTTCTTTCTGATTAGTCAAGAGACGCAAATGCGACCGCAGACACATCTTTAATCGCTAGTGTGATAAAGCTGTAATCACACTAAATTTTGGGAGTGGAATTTTACATCAAGAAAAGTGATAGTTTCGCCAATCTGGCAAGGAGTGAACTTGATTGCACTTCATTCCTTCAAGAGTCAATTTCTTAACCTAACCTAAAAAGTCAATTTTAATTATTATTATCTCGCTTCGCGAGATAGAGCGACGCTTTTTTCTGCCATATTCGTTCGTTTTGTGTAAAAACATGTAGAAAGAGCCTAATAATTTTTGGATTAGATGTAGGGAGGCTAAACTTAACATTTATCAGAGTGAAATTTCAATCTCTCCCTTCGGAGAGTAAAATTATTCACTCTCCACATAGATTGAAAATTGACTCCCATTTGGAGTCAATAAGTGAAAATTTCACTCCTATCGCAACTATCATTCTTCGGGAGTGAAATTTCACTCCCAAAAATTTAGAGTGCATGCTAGTTATTGCATAATTATGATTAGCGATTAGTGATTACTTTTCAACCAATCGGAGCAAGTCACCGATTATTTTGCTCTAATTGGTTGAAAAATAATTATCAGTCGTCAATCACAATCGCGCAATCGCTATGTGATTGCGACTTAATAAGCATTGTGTATCACTATAGCGGTTAGAGATTGCGTCTGCGTTCGCGTTTGTGTCTTTTGACCAATCAGAAAGGAACTGCTGGCCAGTAGTTTCTTTTTTATTAGTAATATGACTTGTATTATGCCCGTGTCAGACTACGCATTGGAGATTGAGGATTAAAATTAAAATTATCTGGTTGGTTAAATTCTAATCTTCAATTCGCAATCCTCAATCTCCAATACGTAGTGTAACATGGGTTATACAAAACCAATGTTACACAATCGTCTACAAACCCGATGAGGTCAAAGTCCTAAATCAGGGTACGTCCGAAACGTTTGCCTTTCGAAGCGTTACACCTGTTGTCTCATCGCTACATCCTGCACAAACGGGTCACCACCGTTGAGTCGTACCTCCGCAGGACGTACCGGCTTTTGCCGTTTTGCATGCTTTTCTTTATGCGCTTAAACACACGTACATGTACATAGTATAGTGCAGCGGTCGTGTGCAACAAAAGCGGGACGGGGCCAATGTTATCGGAATGGCGTGAAAGAAACGCAAAGCTGAAACTAACGAGCTTAACTTTGCTCCGCAACCGCAGCAAAGCCGGTAGGATCAGACGGAAAGTCTGTTTTCTCGTCTCCTGTCACGAGCACGGCGCGGCGCGGCGCGGATACGCGCCGCCGCGCCGTCGAATCTCGTTTCGCCAACTTGGCTGCACGTTGACCCGATGCATTAAACGTCCTTTCGGATTTGACAGGAAGGGCAATTAAATCAGCGCCGATTAATGAACGACGCGACGATCGAGTATTTCGAGTGAGCGTCAAATGAGTTATTGGATCAAACATATCTACATGATGATACCGTTGTGTCCGTACATTTTTACTATTTAAAAAATATTTTAAAAGAGACAGCTTTTAAATTTTAGATAGTTGATTAATACTATTAATTAATTATTGAAGTTCTTCTCTGTAGTTTTTGATACTCGATGATTTGAAATCGATCAGTTAATTATTTATTATATTTCTTCTTAATAATAGAGCTCAATTCACTGATTACTATATAATCAATATTATTAATTATTTATTTTAAAATTTTCAAATCTTTTTATTTTTTGCCTTATTATATTTTTCTTTAAAAAGAGGAGAGAGAGAGAGAGAGAGAGAGAGAGAATTTAAAAAGTTTTTATAAATATTCTTAAAATTAGATTGACGAAAAAATGTGATTAACTTTATCTAATTAAATCTCAAGAAGCAGGAAAGATCTAAAGTTCGAGATGGAATATAAATGTCAAGCTGATAATTCTATTATTAAGAGATTATTTAAAAATTGAGCAGGTCATCTGAAAATCATTACAGAAAAAATTATAAGTTGAAAATTTTCATAACCATTTTTCATAATACTTTTACTTATCTTTATTATCAGTAATAATAAAAATACGAAGTAAAAAACAAATAATTTTTGGGGATAAATAATATTTCGTGTATATTGGAAACATTCATATATTAATCTTTTTCTGACAAATTTAACAAAATGAGATTTTAATAATCTCGACATTAAATATGACAGAATTGCGTAGTTTCATTAAATACGCAAAATTCCATATTTTAATTATAATACGATCAATATTCGTTTCCGCGAATACACGTTTTATTTTTCCGGAATTCATAATTATAACGTAGAAAAAGTATGTTAATCCTGCCGCGTATGTATTATTTTGCAGTTTGTTATCAGGATCCATACGTATATAAACGGCATCAAGTATTTTTATAAAAGCTTTAACTAATTCGTTGTGATATTAATAATAATAATACTAATAATAATCAAATATTAAATGTATATGTATATCTTTACATATTAAAAGATAAAAATTGAGACTGTAACAAAATACTTCAACTTTTTATATTCTTTTTTTATAACACAAAGAACTGCAACTTGCTAAAAAATATTTTCTCTCTAAACGGACATTAGAATGACACTCGAGAGATGCAAATATTATCTTGACAAGCTGCTCGCAAATCACCGTCATATATCGCTATCCGATTGAACGCTAAGGGTTGAGTTAATTTCGTTTCTCGTGGGCACATCCCCGCCTCGAATTCAGGCACATAACACAAAAGCGTGATAAATGATTTATTCGCCACTCGGTAATTATTCTCACGGAATAATTCACTCGGGCCCGTCGTTTCTCCCTCGTTCGCGGCCCATTATTTGTGTTTCGGCTTATACGAGGTCCACACGCGGTTTCTCTGCCGGTCCCGGTAACGCGGGACTGTTACCGGAACGCGTTCCGGTATACCGGTGGTTGAATTTCCACGTGAAAATGCATACAGGTGTACATAAGACGTATGTAAACGAGACTTGCAACAATTTACCGTTGCAGTTGTGCTTCAGCGCCATTCGTATCTGTCGCGTAATAACGTGCACGGAACACTCTTCTCCTTGTATCGCGTCGTTCATTCAAGAAAATTGTGATGCAGACCAAAAAAAAAAAGAAAGAGGAACGGAGAGAAATGTCCACTTAGAAAGGAGAAAATTCGTGGCGTGTATTCGGAGTGTCCCAGGCATCGCGCATTTTCTCTCCAACTACGAATAATAGAGAACAAGTTAATGAAATGCCGCTTGTTTCGAAACAGCGATGGTTTTCGCGTTTAAAATTTAAGGAAGTCAAACAGCAAAGAAATGAAGTTCTAAGTATAATGGTTTTAAGTCGAAGAAATTTTGAAAATTTTGTAGTTTAATGTGCAATAGAAACTTTTGTATTCAAAAATTGACTATAAATTCTTTGGAGTGGAATCTCACTCTTAAAGATTGAAAATTCTGCAATTCTTGAAAAAGAATGGCAGAATTTTCAATCTTTAAAGTGAGATTCCACCCCAAAAAATTTAAAGTGCAACTTGTAATTACTTTTTATACAATATAAAACAAATATGCATTATTTATACGTCATTTATACATTTATTAAATTTAATAGTTGACAATTAATTAGTTAATTATTAATATTATATTCACATCTGATTTTAATTAAATAAAAGATCATAAAATTCTTATATATATTATTGTGTACGTTTACAGAATAGAAATACTCGTTTCTCTTCTTAAAGAATTTTAGAAATATATTTTTCAGTTTCATCATATATGTAATTGCTTCCTTTTGTACACATGCTGTTCAATTAAACTTCAGAAGATTTCAAGAAAAGATGTTAGTTTGCGCTCGGTTTTATTGAATTGTTGCTCTCATAAATTTTTAACCTGCAACTTAAAAGAGTTTTTGAAAAAATATAAATATTATCAGTACATATGTGCAATTAGAAAGGCTATGTGTCACTGTCGACCGCACTCAAAAACATGTCGCGCTGGTACACGCCTAAAATATTTACGAACACCCGCAAGTATGCATGAAAGAATATGAATATCCCTGGTTGTCTGATCCTTTGTATCCATTGAATTTAAAATAATGGCCATATTTTTAATGCGTCACCGGGAAGTACATCGCGTCACGATGATCTATACTATTCAAGGATCTCCGTATTATAATACCACGAACGAATAGAAATCCCACCGCGGGATTGAGATAAATAACGGCCATTTGTCGAAGTATTCTGCTCCTAGAACTTAATTGATTCTTTAGCTAAGAAAGATGTCACCGTAAATGGATTATATTACAAAATTTATCTTCCCCTCCAGCCAAGTCTTAATAAAACCATTATTCCTTAAAAAAATGAAGATAAAATAATTTATTTTATCATGCAATGTAACGTCATGCTTTCTTTATTTATGTTATGTATAATAAATGGAATTGAATGCGAATGCAATTAGATATGCGAAATCATTGAAAGAGTTTGATTTTGTAAGAAGATAAATATAAAGCAATGGGGGAAATCATCAATTTTCATATCACATAGAGATCAATATGTATTTGCACTCAAAATGACATACGGTAATTAAATTTACTTTGCTATTTTATCTTACCAACAATTCAACATTTAGTAGAGACAAATAAAAGTCGTGCATTTACAGTGAATACCAGGTCGAGCATCCGGCAACAGATTCGCGGAACAAGCGAATGTAGCCGAATACTGATATTCTCGTAACTATGAAATATGGAAAACAAACGTGCGCTTGGCTGGAGGTGGACAATGGGTACAGTTCGTTTCAGTTGCCACGAATATTTCGTTATATGCCGGTACGCGATGATTCAATATACCGACAATACTTTATTTAATTATTTCATCACTTCATCTTTTTCTTCATTTCTTCACTCCTTCATTTCTTTATTTTTTTATTTACAAGACTTGATTATTCTTTAATTTCACACAAATGATAAACAATTTATTTATTCAAAAACAAGAATTTTTGTTACTGTCATGTAGACAATTTCAAAGCTTAACAACGTCGTAAACTTTTATTTATGTATTTTACAATTTGTTTACAGAAAGTTACAATTATTAATATTGGATAAATTGAAAATACATTGGTTTCCGTGTAAGTTTTTATATAAATATACTTATATAATAGAATGCCAAAACTTTTTGACACTCAATAAAAAATTACAGATGTTGACTGCATTTTCAAATTCGCTAGAAATTGAAATCATTGTTTCTATACTGAATCCGGTGCTCCTTTCATTATCTTCTTCTAAAGTATATGTCCGATTATAGAGGCAAGTTAAATCTCTATATTTTTGCCGATAGGACAGAATGTTTCTCTTCTTTCTTGAAATAGCAAGAAATTATCAATGCAGCCATTATTTCACAGTATTGACATACCGCATTCCGAACAGCAGAATCATGCTCGTTCATCCATCGCTTGATCGCTTGATCCAATTGCTAGTCTCCTTCGTGAATGCTCTCTAATTGAGAACTACGAGTTGTGGGATCCTCCAAGATCCAAATGCACGCGAGCGGAAGTCGAATAGTCACGCTCGTTTCCGTCGTTAGTGGGCTCGTGTGCCCACCGCCTAATTGCGAGGTGCGATTCAATGACGGTGGGAAAATCGAGAGGCCGAACTTGTTTGCGGTCGTCAGAAACGAGTGACGAATTAACAGCGGCCGCAAACGACATGCCGATGGCCGACTGCTGTGGTTAGCGCGACTGGGGCATTTGGAACGACGCGTAGGACCGACGTTCGCCCCGTGGGTTTTCATTGAAATTCATCGGGGAGAACGGAACAACTGTGTAACTACAACGCGCGGGTATATTTTGTACAAAGCGCACGAATACGCGCGCGCGAAAACGGGATACAGCACGAGAGAACAGCGCGACGGATAGTTGAATATTGACCGACATGACGAATGTAACCCTGCCTTTCCCGTGTCCGCGTAACTTTGTTACGTATTGAAAAGCTTTTAACTCTTAAGCACTCGCGTAAGGTCAATTTAGCCAGAGTGAATTTGCTCACGTTTAAATTTTTTATTGCAAAAGTGAATGAGAGAAAAAGACAAAACCGTCTTATTTAAAATTTGCTATTGTTAAACTCCGTCTGGAAGTAGAACATTAATTTCATTTTACTAAATAAATTGTACATGAAGAGAACAGTTTATTGGAATCTAAAAATTTGAGTAGATACAGATCGGAAAATAACTTTGTTGGAGTATAGGAATTATTATCTAGAACACGATGATATTACTGCCAAAAATGTTAACATTCTAGCAGGCAATTTGAGAGATCTGAATTATAATTATTCTGATGGTGCAGCAAAAATATTTTCAGATTTGTTTCTATAACTATACATTTTTATATGTTTCAGTAAAATCATTCTTTCCTGTATTTATTTCCTTCCTTTTATGTATAGAATGTTTGAGAAATATTTAGAACATGATAAAAAGATTTTCAAAAAAAAATTTAAAAATTTGACTTAAATAAAAATAATACAAAATCTATCATTTGTGTGTGTGTGTATTTATTGTGATGTATAAATTTAATTTCGCTACAATTTATTCAAGATTATATAACAAAGAAATATTTACTTATTTATAAACAGATGTTTCGTAGAACTTTCAAAAAACCAATAATTGGTTAAAGGGGCTAATGCGAGTCAGACGCGATACTTGGTGTACAACATAAATATTTGAACTTGCTCTTTCAATTTTCGTGAACGATCATTACATTAGCCTAACTCATGTTCAAATATCTAAGTACGTTTAAAATTTCCAATTACATTTCACGTTTAAACAAACTAATAGTGACTGTCTTCTCTGATTCATAAACTCTAAAAATTATTTTTATATACATCTTTATATCGCGAATATGTGCGGTTCTTCGTATTACGATTGTATGCTCTCGATATTATAAAACTCTCGTTCTTTGCTCCATATATAAATGATAATAAGGACATTCTGAGATAACAAATCGACATGTGACGGAGAACTTGAGATTCAATATTACTGCAGAATATACTCAGTATTAAATGAAGATGATTCGAAATTGAGCCAAAATAAAAATACATGAAAATTAAATAGACAATTTAAATATTTATATTGTGCATCAAGTATCGCGCCTGGTTCGCATTAAACCTTTTATCCAACTGCTTATTTATATGTATATTTTGATTAAAAAGACTCGTCTCTGTTTGCGAAAACTTTTATTACGCGAGCACGTAACGGTTAAAGCTTTTGACAGAAAAAAAGATTTTCTCTGTCGTAGTTAATCTTGGTTTGTTATACTATATTTGCTGTCGCGTAATTATAAATTTATAAACTACAGCGAAATGCTATTGCTATTGCTGCTATAATATAGATATCACAGCTAAGACATCAGCTATGATACCTAAATTTTAGCTGTCCATATTTTACACCTGCCATTTAGTTATCACGTGTAGTTTTTAGTCACGACAGCTACTTTCTTTTTTCCGTGTGAAAAAGAGAGAATCTTAAATAAGTATGGAAACGTTAAAACTTTTGGAAAAGGGAATTTTAAATAAATACGGAAACGTCAAAGAATTTTATAAAGCTTTTGTGACGAAACTAATCCATAATAATTGAGGATGATGTTTGAGAATGAAATTAGATATTATTGGAATTTTTCAAGTACCATGTTAGCGAAAGGCAATGATTGAAGCAGTGAAAATAAACGTTACGGGCTTTCTTTAAAGACTTTCAAAAAGATTTTTCTAAGGATACAAAGCATGAAGAATACGACGCATTTTATAGTTAAATAAGCGGTACAATTGATTTTACGTAATTCTTTGTAAAACCTCGCGATAAAAAATGTCGAGTGCAAATTCAACCCCGTGAAATACCTTAGTTAGAAGCTATTGCAAGTGCTGCGAATATCTCCGTTCTTTCCGATTACCAACGCAAGATAAAGTATCTCGTACTTTTACTTCTTCTCGCTTTTTTATTACGGAATTGTAGACTCGGAGAAACGACGGAGAGAAATTAATGGTAAAGAAATTTAAAAAATCAGGAGTAGTGTAAATACTGTCTCTTTCATGTATACATCATAATTCCGTTTTTTCTCATAATAATGTTAAAAATATAACTTAATCTATTTATTTTAATAATTTATCAATATCATTTATTATATTATAACAAACTTGATGTTGTCATTCGTTTACAAAATATCAGAGATATAATACTTTAAGCTTTAACGCTCTGTGTGCAAGTGTAAAAAAATTAAAACATTGTTTTTTAATCATTTCTCTGTGTTTACTAAATTTTTGAAATTTACCAAGTTTATATGTAATAATGTTAAACATTTTATACGATGCATATACATAAACTTTATGTACGTGTTACTATATAACTAAAGATTTTAATTTTTTGCATTATTCATTTTAATTTCATAACTTCTCTCTTTTTATTATAATTTCTATCTATTTTAATAAAATTATTTATGATTACACATTTTATAGTAAATTAGATTATAAATTATTTAAAAATGTTTCGTAGTTGTGTGTATGTGCGTCAAAATTTGATTTTATTCGACAACAGAGTATATCCATTTTATAAGAGTGCATTTAACAATTAATTTTTTATTCCAACATATTCCAAAATATATTCGAAGATTCATAGTTAATAAAGTGGTGCAATTGATTTTTCGTAATTCTTTATAAAACCTTGCGATAAAAAAATATCGAATGTGAATTGTTGCTGTATATAATCCGGGATTTACGGGAAATCAATCATGGGTCATTTTAAGTCATGTATGTAAAGTGTCAGTAATGTATGTAAAATATACAGATTCAATATACCAATGAAATTACGCGTAATAAAATTTTCTGCCATTCAGGGGAATTTAAAAAGTTTTAGAGATAACGTATACAGTTATTATAGCCGGATAAATAATAAAATTATACGTATATTTGTCATTGCGTAGCCTGTTGATTATACATATATGTAGATGCAGTTAATATTCGTTATTTATTTGTTTATTGATGCAATTTAGACTTATCGCAGCATACGAGTATGTACATATATTGCGGTCCGTTTTTACTTCATTCAGTCACTGATATATCACCGACTTAGTGCAATAATCGCGGGTAATGGTATAATCAGACGTTTTATGCAAATTACACAGGCAGTCATTTAATTCCTTAATGTACTATGCATGTAAAGTGTAACATTTAATATACCGGCTTTTTCCCCTGCTGCCGTTAAGGCCGTACGTGTACGCGTTTATGCGGTACGAGATTAGATATATTATGGTAAACCATTAAAGAGAGGTAACCCCTTGAAAGTAGCACGCATCACAGTTATCCAACCTCGCGAGCATGTCAGGCTCGCTTTAACGCTAATTAATTCTAACGAAGAGCACTCGTGCATCGAGATCTTGACAACGTGGAAACCGCAATGTGTAGGAACAAAATGCGCATGTATGTACAAAGAGCGTTGCTGAAGATACTTTTTTCCGATAATGACCTACCGTATAATTAAAAAATAAAAGTTAAACGCTATATTCTTTGACGTTCTATTTATTACACCGGACCGGGTGGGTTAATGAAATCCTCCATATACGCGGAGTACAATAGACAAATTTATTGCTGCCGGAGAAAAAGAGAGAAAGTTTTAACAATTATTCACCAAAGAATAAACCGAATTGCAAAGCCCTTTTTGTGTGCCTTACAATTTACCGGTAACATCGAAAAAGGGCTTTGTAGGAGTTTCGTAATAACGGATTAATTTGTGCAAATCCTCTACGATGTTTTATCACGAGACAATGAATACATAGTTACGTGTCGCTTTACCAATATTCCATTAACGCGTATCGTGACATATGTTGATGGGAAGGAAGAGCTTCATCCAGTTACCGTAATTCGTTCACTTCGCTCTGTACGTAAACACGTCGGCGAAATTAATCGATCGACTGTGCCAGAGGCTCCGCCGAAGTGCCGAAAGAATTTCTAAAGGTTCCCACGGAAAAATCGTGTTTTCGGCTCTATCCATTCCCTTTCTCTCACGCCGTCGTTATCCCGCAAGCGGGTAATCCACGACTGGGAACCGATAGAGCCAGCCATTTTCCTATCAGACATTGGAAAAACGTGTCTATCGAATTGGAATATATAACGGCTGCCGGAGGTAGAGGAGATCCGGGCAGGATACGCCCGGTACGTGGTAGTTTCCACGTATCATCTTCTTCATACACACAGCCGCGCGTGGCGCCCGACACCCCCGGATTTCACGACCATCCCTCGCGCCAGTAGTGAACGCCATTCTTCTCACTTGTTCGTGCACGAGCCGCGCACCAGCTCTCGTACGAGAGAATATTTCTTCTTATCGACAAGTCGCAATAGCGGCGTCTGAGAAGATACTCGCTCGCTCGGCACGATGGGCTCTTTATGAGCGAGGCAGATTTACAGGCGTGGAAAAGCCCCGGCCCGCGCGCGCGCTGGTGGAAAGAGCTCCTCCCGTCCTAGACAAGAACGCGTGCCTTTATCGGGTGCACGATACGAGAACAGCTTGTATTAAGGGAGTTATCGTCTCGAGCAGCGTTTTTATCTAGCGAACGGTGCAGTCGTGAAGAATGCTCAAAGGAGGACGCGATAAATTGATGCGCGCCGGGGTTAAACAGAGAAAATTGGAGACGCCAACGTGTACAATTCTCGAGATTTACAGCTTATGTAAAGATAAAAATTTCAAATAATTTATCGCGAGTGTAAAAAGCAACATTTAATAGATAACTAAACATCTCATTTATTCTTGTGAATTTTTTTCATATAAAAATTTTATATTTTATTTAATTTTCAAAGCAACTAACATTTTATTTCTATCAATATATTAGATTAACTTTCATCTTAATTTTTTTCTTTATTCTCAGCAGAACTAGAGTAAGATAAAAAATAAATTAAATCAAGATTAAAAATAATCTACATTAATAGAAATAGACATATGACTTTTACTAGAAAACGATTTCATAATACAATCTGTTAAATTTACGTTTATCTTTAATTTTTCAAGAAATTTAAAAATATTTTTTAATTTTATAAAGATTATATCACCAAAATTTTTTCTGTTGATTATACACCTTTTTTTCTACAAACTACAAACACAGGCCGTATTAATTGCCCCACTGAACAGGGCGAATAATCGATACTCCATGATTTCCGGGTCACTTGGCGTTACTTGACGGGATCGGTACGTTTGCGAGTGCAAAGAACTCATATGATGCACCCTCGATGGTCGCCAATAAGAGTGAACCTTCCCTACACCGATTGATATAACAAGGTGTATTAATTAGACCGATCAATAGCTTGTGATTAACAGGTCAGCCATCGCTACTACGCGTCCTATTTATTTGCGTTCGCTTCGGCTGTTCTCTCTCTCACATTTTATTTTTATTATACCAATAAAGCAGCGCTCCAGGAGGCCTCGAATACAAAGACTTTGATATACTGTCGGTGAATGTATGCAAATGTAAGGGTGCAGCTGTGCGGTTGATGAATGCATCAGAATATGTTAATTAACGTGGATAAGAAAGATAGCGCTATGGCTAGCCTGCGAGTAATGCCATGCCCATCAATTTCTTCGCGTCAATTGTAAGCGAGCTTATACTCCATTATTTTTTTCATGGGCTATATAATTTGTTCGTAAATGTTGCTTCACATTTCATTAAAAAAGAGAAAGAACTGTATGTGTCTTTGTGTACAAAGTATAACAAAGAACAAGCATTAACTGATATAAAATTTTTATCAAATTCAACAGATATTCGAAATATCTCATTATAACAAAAACAAATAATATCCATGTTCGTCATCCATGATCGCGAGATAATTGATTTTATCTTCCTCAATAAAGCGTTTTATAAGCAAGCAGAATAGATGTATTGATTATGTATAAACTTACCTGCAAAAGACAGCTTATTCTTTTGATGTGCACCCTCACTCTTTACTCAATGCCCTTGCTCGTTATTGCATGTACATGCTGGATAAGAAACGTGGTGTATAATATAATTATCTGATGTCGCAGTTATAAAAAATTGATATCATCTTTACAATACATTATAAAATACAATTACGAAAGAAATTTCTTCGTATCTACAAATAATTTATTATTTAATAATTTATTACTTTTATATTAATATATATATATATTAACTAAAATAAAATAATTATCTAATATAATAATATATATATTTCCGAATTTTTATCATGATCTGAGCGTCATAATTGTTTAATGTTTAAACACTAACAATTTGCAAACATTAATTTTAAAGTTATAATATTACTTATCAAACAATGAATTCTTTTCTCTTTTTATTTTTAAACTAGACAATTCACAAGGTTTCTCATGGATTACAAATTTTATTGAGCCGCCACTAGATATATTACGTTTTCACCAATACGCACACGTCGAGCCGAGAGATTCTCAGGAGAATATTCTTTTCTTATCGTGACAGAGAAATAACATATTTTACAACAATGAGATACGGTGAGCCTTTCGAGAAAATAGAATCTCCATGCTACGAAGAGATTGATATATGTTCAGAGCAGGTTTAAGGTTTATCTATCATGCCTGCAGGCAGTCGAATCGGATAGCTGCTGTAGACTATTTCCTAGTTTTCTTTTCCTATTGCTAGCGGTTTTCTATTATCTTGCACATACATCATTGATGCGATATCTTTTATTGAAATACATTTGTATCATATCAAACATTATATTTGTAATGAATTGCAAGTCTATAAAATGATACAAATAATACGATTGCTGCTTTGATATCCAACAACATATAACAAGAGAATTTTAACTGGCTCCATATTGTGATAATTTATCCTGTATAAACGGAATGTCCAGATTTCTGCAAGAAATGTAGCAAATCTCATCCCTTGGAATTAATTCGACACGGAGTAACGTCACGTCCAGCTATCCTAACGTAGAATTAAACGGAATAATGTAATCCCCTTGTGACTAACAGATCGCTCGACAATTTAATTCCTCCTCTGTCAATTCAAATCGGTTACCGAGGACATCAGCCGGTGTCTCAGGCAGAGCGCAGGCAACGTCGAAGTGCCGCCACGAGCGTCTCGTGTCACTATGATTGGCTGCCGCTCAGCTGAAACGTAAAGCGACGCAGTCGCGCGTCGACAGATGTTTGACTTTGGATTAAACGATCCGTCAGACCTAAACGATCGCCGTTAATCGCTCGAAAGCGGCGGAATCGCGTTACACGATTATTCACGCGCACGCTCGTAATGCGCACAATTCAAAGGGAATTACGCGAGAGGTGAAAGCCGATTTACTTCGACGTATTCGGATCGGCGTGGCAGACGTAACATCACGGAAGTAAAAACTCGATTATGACCGACGTTCAATCCGTTCGATCAGCACTGTGAATGCGGATGTTGTTCAATTGCGGTGCACTTTTCGCACTGGAGGCGCGTAATGTATGAAAGCGTACAATATTACGTAGAAAGATTCTATAAGTATGAAAAAAACGATTTTGTTGAAAGATTCAGCTATAGATCTGGAAGTACCTAATTTGTTGAATCATTAAAATAATTATGTAAAAAATTCGAGCACAATGAGCAATGCTGCAAGAAATTTTGATATTCTAGCAATCAGCTCGAGCATAAAGAAATGGAAACGGTTAGGGTAACTCCGGTATATACGCCTCGCTGGGATTTACACCGCGGAAGTCAGAAAAAATAGGAGTGGGGGTAATTTTCTCGCAACTACTCTGTTACATGCCTTTATGTTATATTGAGTTATAATTTCAGCTTCTTACTGTTAATATTAATGAAATTATTGTGAGTTGAATCGATTTGTCACTGTGTGTGTAAGTAGCATCATCATAAATTATAATCTACATAAAATGATTACTGCGTAAGGCGTGTAAAAGACCTAGTGGTTATTTCGTGAGCAGGTTGTATAGCAAAATACAAGTGCTTTGCTTTCGTATTCTTTGTTTAGTTTGTTGAAACCCTTTTTGTCATATATCCCATCCATTATCTATTTATTTTTTAATACGAAAACTAAATATTTCGGATTTCTAATATTTTTTTCATAGTAGTAGACAGTACAAAGTTTTTACTGATATAGTTCGTTTATTTTTAACATAGTAAATAATACTTAATAAATTAAGTTTTTGATAGGTGCGGCGTATATACCGGAGTTACCTTATAGAATAGGGAATTGTGGAATACTACAATATATAGTTCACGCTGCATTTTGGAGATTACCGTCGAAATTACTTCTTCACAATTTATTAAGACGTTTCATGACCACTGGTCATTAGAGTTTATTGCGTTGTCGTAAAAATTGCATTTTAGTTTTGCACGAAGCAGACAGTTTTATAAGTGTATATCTACTGTTTACATAATTTTGAGAAGTTGGTATTAATTTTGTAACTTTAGTCCATCTTGGAGGCCTTGAATATGGCTTTCAAATGACATAATCGATCTAAATTTGGTAACGAAATATATGTATCCGATATGTAAACGCTAAGAAAAATGTTTGATATTTGTAGCTATAATTACGTATTATTATAATTAAGATTATTACTACTATAATATTAGTAATAGTAACTATAATAATATAGTTCTGTCAACAAATATATGTATTGGCAACCGAAAATGACTATATAATTTTAGTTATTATTATCATAAAATTTGTTAAAATTACTATAATTTATACCTACCGAGTTATTTCTATAAAACAAAATAGTCTATAACTTTCTCTTTTCTTCTAATTATTTTGATAGTTCAGTAAAATTATTTTCTCTCAGATATGTAACTAAATTTTTATGTCTTAGAAAACCGTTCTTTCCAAGCAGTAGTAATTAAAATTTCATTATCTCTCGCTTTGTTCCGCGTGCAATATATTATCATTTAGAAAAAGATGAGATTCTACAAAATAGCTTTTTGACTTCTAAATTAAAATTCATAAAAAGTCATTCCGTAATATGTGAATATAAAACTGAAAGAAGAAACTAATACCTATACAAACGGGTTTACATCGGCTTTTTCTGTCACGTGTGGTTTTAAAAAGGTAAACAACAGTAATGCGTAATCGCGCTTCCGCTTTCTCCGTGCAAACGCGGCGGGTCATAATTCTGCTTCTTTTTATAAGTATAAACGGCGTGGCGAAACGGCGCTTTTGCAGACGTTAAGAAGTTTCTTAAGCTTTTAGGAGCACGAAACGTTGCGAGTACTTGGTAGCTAAACTCGCCGACAAGGAAAGCAGAAAAATGGCACGGAAAAAGAAGAAAAATGTAAAACGCCATTCTGCAACGACGAATCAGGTCAAATAACCGTTTGCATCACAGTCATCGAACAATTAATCAGCGGTGACAATTTATTCACCGTTTACGTAAATAATAAACGGAATGGCGAGCATTTGTCACGCGAGAATCGCAATTACTAAGCATCTGATTAAAAATAAAAAATAACGCGTAACTAAAGTCAACCATCCTACATTTTTTAAGTATCAAAAATGTTTCGAAGTGTATTTATTATAGTTAAAGAAGACAGCTCCAAGGGGTGTATTCGGGGAGACACTATATTAGCGCTATTTGTGTCATTCTATCTTCATTGTTTATTAGACGTATAACAATGATAGATGAACAAATAGCGCTGATAGCGCGCTCCTCGAATGCAGCCTTAACGTCGACTTCATCGCGGGCTTTTTCACGAAGTCCTCGCCGAACTGTCAGTTTGTTATTTACATTCAACCCATATACATATCGCACCGTAATGCGGGAAATTGTCCTCGCACCTTCAACCGGAAATAAACGTCAATACGGTGGCAAGCGGACCGCCGCCGGGACCCTAAGGCGCGAAATGAACGCATAAGGGATCGTCTATGCTAATTTATGGACGAGGCTTCCCGTGGTCGCAAAATGAAAATGATAAGCGTTATTTAAATCGCGTACGCGCGCGTATACGCGGCTAGATGCAGCGACGTGTCGTGAAAATGCGGCCAACGTCAGGCGGTGTTTGTAAAATACACAAGTATTATATGGCGGGACGCGTGCGAAAGAGAGAGAGGAGAGAGAGAGAGAGAGAGAGAGCTCGCGCGCGCACACCGCGCACTTTTGTTCGCGCTGCTGCATTATTCATGAGTGTACTTATAAGCCACTATTGCACCGCGTTGCCCCGCACTCTGCATTTCACCCCCTCGTTCTCTCGTTCTCTTCTCTCGCGCGCCGCCGGAAGAGCCGTTCTCTGTGCGGCGAAAAATCGACTACGGGCTCTCTCGAACGTACACACGAGCGATGTATCCCGTAACGAAAACTTTATCGGAATCGCGAGGCCGCGTGCTTTAAGCCGGGAGATCCGGCTTTCGACAGGACGACGTGGCGCCGACGCGACACAGCAGGCTTTAGCGATCGCCGAAGCCGCCTGTGGGTTGCTTGCCTCACATAACGTGGAGCTTACGATATTTCGACAATGTCGAGGTTTTAATGTTATTCTCTTTCTTTTATTCACTCCGCGAGCTAATACCACTGTAAGGCCAGCGGCATGATCAATATATGAGAACCTCTCATACCTGTTTCTACCAATGTAGATTAACTCTTAATACAGCATAGATCATTTCGGCAATATTGATGGAACGTTCCAATGTTTGCTGCAATATTGCTAGAATATTTTGTGTTCTAGTAGGATACACGATGATATTCCAATCCTTTATTACACATGATTTATTACATGGTTGTATCGTGGGTTAATTTTCATCACTTTTACACAAATTATCAAGTGATTCTTACATATACTTTAATATCTTTAGAAAGTATTTATAAAATTGTGTATTTGAAAAACAGAAAAAATAAGATTCATTATTTAGCTAAAGGCTTCAAGTATTTCAAAGGAAAATAATGCACAGGACACGAATAACCCATAATCGCGTGTGTTAGGCCCAGTTTCACAACTGACGGTTAATTCTTAACCGAAGTTCAACTTATTCATTATTTTTTTTCAATTCTAGAATTGGAAAAAGGTGACAAATAAGTTGAACCTCAGTTAAGAGTTAACCGTGAGTTGTGAAACTGGGCCTTAAAGAGTTAATTTTAATCTCGGTTCAACTTACTCTTCACCTTTTCTAATTCTAGAACTAGAAAAAGATTATTAACAAGTGGACCGCAATTAAGCTATATTGGCCGAAATGGGCATCAGAGGTCAAACTGATCGATTCCATTTAGTGTTTGAATTTTAGTATCTAAGAGACAGTACATGATTGATTTATTCCTTCATCAATTTTCTCTACCTTCTATCACGTAAAGTCAATTAATTTGGCTTCTAAGGGGTTAATTTCTCTCAATATTGAGTATTTGTGTCGTCAAAATATTAACTGAATATGCGGAAGACAGAATTAATCGCTCAATCTCGATAATCGATAATTCTGGAACTTCTCACATTTTCTTATAATACATATCAACTAATTATCTGTTTATTGTTACTATTAATTTGACATCGCAGGTAATTTTTCATTTTGCTTATGAAAAGCAATACCGGTATTACAAGATTCCGTTTTGAGGAAATTAATGGATAATATTATTAATATTACTCGTTGCTCATAATCTCTTAATAAATAATATAATTACATGTATCGGATTGCTTTGACGTAAATTAAACTTTAATTTAAACCTGGTTATTTATATAAAACTCCTGCTGTTTGTGCAAAAACTGGAATCGCGAAATACTTACATCGAGGATTAACTGCAGTAAAAACATACAGAAGATTAACTCACGTCTCGTCTCGATTCGAAATTAAATTTTAATGGAAGGGAAATAAATCAATTTAATCACATATACGACTACATACAATAACGAATATTACATTTAGATATACTGTTGACTATATAGTAAACTTTTAAGACTATATAGTCGCTCAAGAGACAGGAACTTCGGCGCGTTTTTTATATCGCTGACAACCTAAGAGGCATACGAGGTAAAAAAAACATGTTAACATCGAAGGAACTTTCTTTTATGTGTGTAATCCACTATTTTCCGACTGAAATTTTGCAGGCCTCTGTACTAAATTAATTAAAGGGTAGATCTACGTCAATGTTACTCTCACAATCAACGTTTTTAATAAACTCAATATTTAACAAGCGGCGCGGTTCATTTTCGCTTTGAAAGCAACGGAGAACAGTGAGAGTAAGTTTTCTTTCTTGGTAAATAGCACGAAAGAGTGAGTTTACGATGGAAGAAACTACGTAAGACGGAACAGATGTCTCGTTAAAACTCTCGGAGGATCATTCTTCGGTAAACGCGTCGCGCTAGAATGTGAAAACGTGTACTTAACCACACGTAACTTGTCGAAAGTATTTATCGGATGTCGAGAAGATGGCATACCGGGCGTTCCTAAGAAGCTTTTTCCCATTTCGCGCAAAGAGGCTTTATTCCTTAAGCTTCCTTCAAGTGAAATATTGATCATTCGTTGAAAGCTAATGTATCAAGAACATGATACATCATGACACTGTAATGGGAAAAGTATCTCATTAATTTCCTCGAGATGATTGTCATCCTAGAAGCAATTTAGCACACGCGAACGTGATTGTAAAAAATGAAGATTTTATTAATTTTCTTGAACCTTTTAAAGAGAGTAACTACAAAAATTGTATTTTGTTCAGTAATTTCAGAATTGAATTGTATGCTAAATGATATCTTATGATGAGACATCAATCACAAATTAATTCCAAATTGAGTCTAGAATTAGTTTTAAAGAGTTACGGGAAAGTCGAAGTTCATTAAGGTGTCAGTCCATACGCTTTGAAACACGAGGTTATGTTAGTTCGACAATTTAAAATTTCATACTTGGTTATTTTGCTGGCTGTTAACAACAAATTTGAAATTAGATTTCTAAAATTCAAAATGATCGATTTGATATAGTGGACCATATATTTAAAAAATGTTTTATATGAAAAATATCTTATAGCGATTTTTTGGATCACTGATTATAAATCTGAAGTCAGATCTTCAGTTTTCTTAACATATAGGATAACTCCGGTATATACGCACTTATCAAAATTTAATTTATTAAGTATTATTTACTATGTTTAAAATAAACGAACTATATCAGTAAAAACTTTGTACTATCTACTACTATGAAAAAAATATTAGAAATCCGAAATATTTAGTTTTTGTATTAAAAAATAAATTTTTTGAAATCTTGCATTTTTGCTATATATAGATAATGGATGGGATATATGACAAAAAGGGTTTCAACAAACTAAACAAAGAATACGAAAGCAAAGCACTTGTACTTTGCTATACAACCTGCTCACGAAATAACCACTAGATCTTTTACACGCCTTACAGTAATCATTTTATGTAGATTATAATTTATGATGATGCTACTTGTTACACACACAGTGACAAATCGATTCAACTCACAATAATTTCATTAATATTAACAGTAAGAAGCTGAAATTATAACTCAATATAACATAAAGGCATGTAACAGAGTAGTTGCGAGAAAATTACCCTCACTCCTATTTTTTCTGACCTCCGCGGCGTAAATCCCAGCTCGGCGTATATACCGGAGTTACTCTACGTTTACTCGAAAAAGTTCACGAAAATTTACTCTAAAAATACATATCTCGCATATCACGTATGATGTGTGCCCGTATTTCTCTCACATTGGTAATGCTCTTCCCCTTATGACTGCAATATTTATGAAGTACCTACACCGAAACGTTACAAAAAATCAAGTTTTTCTGGTATTCGTTATTCGCTTTGATCTTCATGTCTCTTTACTCAGTTTTCTATGATTTATTTTCGTAGGATACATCGTACGATAGTCAGCTGTTTTGCAAGAATATCTCCATCTATATTCAAATTTATATGTTATTGTATGAGTCCGTAATATTAACATTTTATAATTTCTCTACATTTCACAATTAATTTCAGCCTATATAAATAATTTATTTTGAGTGTGTATGCGTATATATTTATACGTATACACACATTCGTGTTATTGTTCATGAATTATTATATAAAATTAACATAGTTTAAATAACAATAATAATATAATACAATTTGTTAAAATATAAAAAAAGATACATTGCTAGAATTATGTACTATGTTGCAACTGATGAAGACTCTGTAAATACGAAATGTTTTGTGATTATTTGTCGTTTTTTTAAAAATACGAACCTATGTATTTCAATTACTTTTTAATCACCCTAATTAAATTTTTTATTTTTTTGTTCGTTCATTTTAGTCGTTTATATCTCATTGTATTTATTTTATAGATTTTGAGCTTTCAAATAAATTTTAAATTTAAATGTTGATCCTTTGAACGAGAAGTCGCAGCTACTTGAATTTCAAAGTTTATAGCGCCATGAACACTTTTATTTCAAGCCAATATATTTTTTATGATTATTGTTGGAATTTTATTTAAGTTTCAGTGTATTCATTAATCCTATAGAGAGAGAGGGGGGGGGGGGGGGGGGGTTCGAAAATAAATTTTTAGTCCATTAAAAAGCATAGTTGAGATAACTTTTATATGAATTTCCGTTTATCTGATGTGAATTCTATAGTGCAGATAAAGTATTTATCATTTACAGTGATACGCATTTTACAAAAGCAATTAAAAATTCAATATCGTAAAGATTTAAAAGGTGTAAATTTTTTGAGCGTGCATTATAAATAGTCCTGCGAGACTTCGCATCGTTAGCAAATAGTGTAACAAAATGGATAAACAAAATAGACAGTCGCTCGGTATCCTATGGGAATGAAACTCTCACAACATGTCGATCATACTTTCGATCCCCTTCTTCCCACTCGTAAATATATCCTATTTTTATGGTCCTCAAGTTTTTACGATTAAACGTAAAAAAAAAAAAACTATTGCAATTTCGCGATGTCGCAAATATCATAAAAATAAAAAAATACCTTTTTCTCCTTTTGAATCTTGCGTGTACAATTTGCGTGTTTAACATGTGTTCAACTTGCGTGTCCAGTCTTGTATACCTAATCTTGCAGTGTTTTAATCTTGCGTGTTCAATTTTGTAGTGTCCATTTCTGCAGTATCCAATTCTGCAATGTCTAATATTGTGCGTCCAATATTGTGTGTCCAATTTTGCAGTGTCTTTTTCTTTTTTCTGTTTTTAAAATTATCATTTATTTTGTTTTCTCCTTTTTAAAATTATATGATAACATTATTTGACAACATGTATAAATATTTTATTAATCAAGATAGTTACGTTATTTTTTTCGCCCTTATAGATATAGTCATGCATGTATTGCATTTTAACGTTAAAAAAATTTAGAGTTGTGATCAGTTGTATAAAGAGCAGATGATCAAATTCACCATAGCATTTCACATAAACTTCCGATTACAATCTAAATCTATTTATGTCAATCATGTTTTTAACATCTGTCAATACGACTTTCCATTCTGTATCTCACAAAGGACATATGATTAAGGTGGCACTTGTCGATGACTAGGACATTCCCTTTAGTATGAAGTTCATACATTTATCGGTCATCAACACGCGAGACAAACACTTCCTGTGAAGCATAGGCGTGAAGCGCTCATGTTGGTACACAACCGGCTTTCGCACACAGACTCATGAAATTTCGTCTCGATTCAGCGAGAGTCGACGCTCGTTTTGCAGGGTACACAATATGTGCCCCGTGAGAGCGCCCGCTGCTGGAAATCAGCAGTTTTCACCGTGAATGTCGACGGCGGGGACCGCAAAAAGCGGTAGAAAGTTACGGTTGATATGCGTCGCGGGCACGTAACACCCAACGAACACGAGAACCAACTTCTTGCTGGTTGGTGCGCGATACCGTCCATCGTTCGCTGCACACGAGAGAGGCAGAGGAAAGGAGAGAGAGAGAGAGAGAGAACAGAGAAAGAGAGAAAGATGCAAGAGACGGCATATAACCTTTGTGCAGAGCGTCCACGTGTATGCGCACCCGTGTTTACGCGTGACACGTCACGAGAGAGCGGCAGGTCCACACTCGGCAAAATCTCTCCAATACGAGCTGCGACGGTGAAACGGCCTGCCCAGGGCTGAATTGGCCACGGTGACAATACCAGTGCTTTCGATGCTGAAACTCGAGCTGGGGGAAAGGGGGGGCTCGTCAAAAGGGTTGAATAGGTATAATACCATTCGCAACAAAAATTGAGAATTCGAGTGTGATGTCGCTCATTAGATCGGTAACGAGGACTCTTGTCGCGTATTTCTATTAAATATAGACTTGAAAGCGAGATTGTATCTCGAAGTAATATTTTTATTAATCAAGATAGCTGTGATCATCGATTCCACTTCAAAAGACTTTCTCCGTAAAAGAAATTCTTCTTTTAAAAATTTGAAGTATAATAATTCTAATTAAAACTGAGTTAATAAAAAGAGAGTTCCCTTTTTTAGAGAAAATCTATTAAAATGTATATCGAAAAATCAACTTTTCTGATTAATATCTAAATATTATTTCGAGATATAATCTTGCTTTATTTGATAAAATTACAAATCCTTGTTATCAGCTTAATAAACATTACAGTCGAATTCTCAATTTTTGTTGCGAGTGGCACAAAAATAAGAATTCGATTGTGTTATCTATTAAGCCGGTAACACAAAAAAAAAATTGCCGTATATTTTTATTAAATTCGATTTACGCTTCAATAAACTTTCTGTATCTATCTGTATAATATCTTGAAGAGAAATTCTTTTTTTTTTATAATTCAAACTGAGTCTAATTAAAACCGAGAAGTTTTTAAGAAGTCTAATTAAAACCGAGTTTAAGAGAAACAACAAATTCGCTATGTACGATTTTTTTATAATGATTGATTATAATAATATTTTGTGATTAATTTTACGAAGATATTAAAGCGAAAAACTAAATTCATCCAAAAATTATTTTCGGTTATTAAATATCATCTGGACACCAGAATTAAGTTTCTTAATTCTGCGACTTATAATACTAATTAAGAAAAATATTTTATTTCCCGGAATACGTCAACCTCTTTTCTTCGGAATTCGCATTCTCCTTTGTTTTTACTCAGGCTACTTAAAGTTTGCTGAAAGCATTCTTCGTAAATTCTTGTGTTTTTCATCGTCCTCGGCAGGACGCCTCGAGCGGCGTCAACGAAGTAACTCCGAAGGGTTAACGATTCTTCAACGTAAGGAACGGCAACTATTCTCCCATCTATCCGAGCTTCCATTTTCAGGCCGTCGGCAGTTTGCTAAACTATCTTATGTAACAGTTAGTCGCAAAAGGCAAAAGTGTCAACATCGTTTTTGCACGTTGTTCCATTTGAAATTATATTCTCGCGTAGGAAAATTGGTAAATTAAAAAATCTATTTTAATTTAGAAATAAATATGGCGAAAGAAATTATAATTTTAAATGCAGTATAGAAAAGAAAATGAAGAAAATAGTAGACATAGAAAATTACCCGAGATACATCTAAAAGAAAAAAAAAACATGCTTTGTAAACTTCAATTAATATTCATTTTCATTTCTTTTCTCTTTTGGCTTGCGACAACGTTCTACTTTTAACAAATTGATAAATTTGCGCTGTGCATATTATTTATCTTCCTTTATATTTTCATTCTTTTACAATAGCTTATGTTACGATATAATTTTTAATATGATAAACAATAATGATAAAATATTATATATACATTCCGTTATTGTATCGATATTGATTTGGTTAATCATTTTATTAACAGATATTTTCGTAATAATAGAGATACGGTTTATTCACGTAGCGTTCTCAGCATTTTTTTTATCATTGAAATCAAGAGCGCTGAGAATATACAATAAGTCGCTTAAGAGAATCATAAAATTCACGAGTGAGAATCGCGTTGAATGACCAATTCGCCATTTTGACGGTGAAGCATTGGAACCCGATAAGTGACCACGATTATTTAATTATCACCGGGGACGCGTCGCAGAGCGTCGCGGGACATTTCCATGCGGGAAAAACGATAACTATTTACATACGTACGCGTCTCTGGCCAGCTGCTAACGGAGGTAGCGAATTATTCCGTTTGAATCGAACTTCGATGAGAACGAGCCACTCAGCGAGCCGGGACACACGGAGATATTTACACTGTCAGGAGGACTGGTGAGAGTGGATTAGTGCGCGGTTGAATACGTGGGTGTGTTACACGGGACTCAACGCGATTTTCCAATTTACGCCGATCGATCCGCTGCGCCTGACCCGAGGCGAAAGCGCATATCGCGCATAAAGTAGCCAGTTTTCATTATTGAGGCAAATTCGACGTGGCAGGCTGCTGAATATTTGCAATTCGAATTAAGGGAAGTGTTAATTTAATGGAACGGCAAAAATAAATGCACGACTGCGCGATATTTGAGCACCTTCGATTGAGAGAAAAATTCACTCAGACATTCGGTTACGACTGTGCTTATTCTGTGGAATATTTTTGGCAAGCGTACGACTTTGTATTTAAGTACAGAAAAAGAGGGACAGTCGGAGAGCAGGAGAGAGAGAGAGAAAGAAAATAAACATTAATTGAAGTTTGTTAAGCACGCTTATATTTTTTATAGCTATCATATAGTATCTCGGAGTTAATCGTCTAATTTTCTATCTGTTGTTTTTTTGCATTTTATTCTCGCATACTGTATTCAAAATTATAATTTTGTTTCCATATTATTTCTTATACAATGAATTTTAATTAACCGATTTTTCTACATGGGAATATCATCTAGAAAAGTAGGTATCAGATTATACAAATTTTTGTAATATTTTCCTGATTATTATTCATAATACATGCATAATTTATTAAACGATGTAATCGATAAAAATTTACTTAAATCTAACGCACGAGTAAATTTATTTTACGTAAAAATGTATCACGCGTGTTACACGATTAATAATAATACGCAGTTTCATAAATACTGAATTTACAATATAATCAAACAAAATCGGGCGATCTGTCATTAAGGACTTTACAATAGTCTTCTATGAAATTTCTCGCAAATGGAAAAGCGATTGACGCATATTAGCGTGTGTGAACATAAACGGACCATGTTCCAACCTAACAGCGATCACATCAGTTCTATCCATCGTTCGCGTTTGTGTCGCACGAACTGTCATTTCCACACTGTACACTGCGCGATTAATTTGCCCGTCTCTCCGTCGGATTTTAAGGCCCAACGCAAACAAACGATGATGTTTGATGGGATATACCAACGGCGAAATGTCGCCGTCCTCAGTCCGGTATATACCGGCTTAAAGAAAAATTATTTCTTCCACAACGAACACCACCGCTGATTCGTAGACGGGTGAGAAAATTCGAGCCCGCTCCGCGGCATTTTAAAGCCTGTAATCCGCAGAAGAGAGGATATAATGGGATTTACGGCTCGAATTGAATTTTCGTGCATAGGGATCAGCACCGCGCGCACCGGCTGAATTCGAGCATAATAAACGGATATACACGATTTTTTAACTACGTTATTTATTTACGTGGGTATTTACGGGCAGCGGAAGTTTTGATTTTTTTTTTTAAGCGGCTGCAAAATCGCGATTATTTCCGAATAAAACAGAAACGGTTTGCTCGGTAATGAATTAAACTATCATGCGGAACAAATGTTTATCGCAATTGTATAACATAGCATTTATTAAGTTTTTTAATATAACACGAAATATGTACAAAGATATTTTATATAAACTCTCATAAGTATTTATAAATTAATGAGAAAATATAATATAATTTACACATGTAATTAAAATATTCTGACTTTGCGCGAATAGAATTTCAACTGCACGGTTCTTTTTTTATATCGTGGCAAAAAGAATTATATAGAATTGTATAGAATTTATAAAGAGATCTCATACAAAGGTATAGATCAATAAGAAAATATAATTTACATTGTAATTAAAATATTCGAACTTCACGAACAGAATCTCAATTGTACAATTTTTTTTATATTATGGCAAAGAGAATTATATAGAATTTCCTTTCAGATTCTGTCACGAATTATAAATCGTCCGGAACGAGCTTTATCGGTCTCTTTTACAGAGAACATTCCTTTCGTGCATTGTATTACGGGAGGCGAGAACGCTGGAAATCCAAGAAAGTAACGATAATGCCCTCGCAACAGTTTGTCGGGGAACTAATGGTTTCGGTGCAAGTTCGGACGGCACCTCGCGTGGCGCATCTCCGTGTTGTGTCCTGTGCAGAAAATAGAAGCTCCCTGCGGTCTGGATTGAGCTTCATGCGAGGTGCACGGTGTTTCGAGGCTCGCCGCTATGGCTCGCGGTCCGACCACGATGGCCGTTGATAACGTCGAGTACGCTGGGGAGATGAGCTTTACTTTCAAAAGCCCGCAGCGTCATCGTCGAAACTCGGTGATTTTTATGCGGCCCGGCCGCGCCTTGGAGGATTTACTATTCCAGCGAGCAGAATTTTACGACGGCGCCTTTGCGTCAATATACAGCAAGCGAGGAATGCACGATAGTAATGTAGGGGTGAGGAACGCAGTGGGAAAAATGAGAATATGAAATAGAGCAGAGAGATAAGAGAGTACAAAGAGACAGATAAGTAGGCGGAGAGACGAAGCGCGAGCAGAGAGTTAGGAAAGAAAACGCATCGTCAAGCGCGTGGGAATAAAGAATTGTTAAGAATTGTCCGCAAGTTGTGGAAAGGAAGAAGAAGAGAAAGACGGAGTTTTGTTACAGAATGCAAACATAGCGATAAAATGGTATTAAGGGAAAGGGAAGTAATACCGGCCCTAAGATGCGGCAGATTATATTTCTGTAGAGCTTATTTCTGTAGAAGTTGTTTTACATACTAACAATATCTTTTTACATCGTGCATAAATTGCAACGCTCTAAATGCACATTTAGATTGGATTATTAGTGAGCATGGAAAGAAGATGGTTTTGTTTAAGTATCTAAAAATTTAATTAGCGCTGCATCTGAAAATAATTATGTTGAACACGCTTAAAACGTGATGAGCCATCGATGACATTGCTGTAAAAAGCTTTAACATTCTAGCAATAAATTCAAGTATTTTATATAATCATTTTGAGTCCAAATTTATTTTCAGATGTGTATTATATTACAGTTAAATTTTTAAAACTTCAGCAAAACGTTCTTTCTGTAGTTTCTATTTTAAATTTACTGCATACGTGCATTCTTTATAATAAAAAATAAATATTACTTCGTAATTAAACATGATTTAATGGACATATACGATATTAAATTTTCTAGATAAAAACTGTATAAGGTAGATAAAATTTGACGTAATGTGCTAAACATATTTCTGCAATTCCCAAGATGGAAAAATCTAAATTTAACATTTTCCTCTGAAAATGTTTCAAATAATGTACAATTTTCTACTTTCTTTTTAACTCCATGGTACCAAACTAGACCAAAGTGTTATGCACTACCAAACTATTAATAATGAACGGGAGACATCTGTGACAGGCATATATTGCAATCTTTTCGCGTGACAAGTGCGCATACCGGTAATTGACTGGTGAAACGACGTGGCGCGTTTACGACTTTGCGGCGCGGCACCTTGATTCGTCCATGATGGCCCATCAAGCCTTTACGATCGATGATACTCGCCATTGCGTTTCTCAAGGTCCGCTGCGCAAATAGCTGCAGATGTTAACTTATACATGAATTCGGAACCACATTTATTCTGCAACATTCGATTTATCCGTTTTACTAATCTATTAAAATCACTACCCGAATGATACTAATTGCGTATAACCGATATAATTAAATCAACTGATACCACGCTTCTGTGATTCTATTTACTTCGAATAATCCGAGAACATGTAGATATAATACAGTGACTGCCAAAAGTTTCCAGCCAATATATAATTTTATTTTTTGTTAATCTGTTCCAGTTTATAAGTCAATAAAATTTTTGCTCTATAATTAATTTAAGAATATAATATTTTAAATACTAGAATATATTAAATAAGTACTTATATACTAGATCTTTATTTGTAACAATTTTTTATCTGAGCAATACGACAAAATTACCTTGGCGGGAAACTTTTGGCAGTCACTGTAAATCATCAACTCTCGTTACAATATCCATTGTAGCATTGATATCCCCTTGCATAAAAAACCGATAATACACAGTAAAAAATATTTGTATTCGTGTTGGAAGCGATCCACTCAAATCCTTGTTAAAATTTTGTGTTGAATTTTTATTTGAATGTTAATTTAACATAATATGATTATGTCAATTAAATATTTTGTACTAAATCGATATTTAACGGTTCTTAGTGACAAAATAACAGAATTTATAAGTGAGCAAAAAAAATTAATATAAAAATAATGTTTTAAAATATAAATTCTAAGATGAACGAATAAAATATGTATTAATTTAATCAGTATATCATAAATATTAATTTTGCTGAAAAAATATGCTTGCACAATTTGCTTACAAATAATGTTAAATTTTTTAAATATAATATTTGTATTACTTTCTAATAATACCTTGTGTTAAATAAACACAAAAATTTGAGTGAATCGCTGGGACACATAAAATGTGTTAAATTTAACACAAATTTTCCAATTGTATAGCGAGTTGATTCTCTCTTTTAATAAATTTGTCTCCTTTTTAATACATCTATAAATATCGTTAACGTCGCGCTGCTACGGGGGGATGAAAAGAGCGCCTCGTGTATTCACCCTCGCGCCTCGACGCACTTGTACACCGTATAAATCACGATTGTATCGCACCTCGATCCTCAACAACACGAAGAGAGCTCGTTCGATGTCAACGCTCGGGCACCGCGTAATCATATTCGTCACGAACAGGCGGCTTTGTCGCATGAATTTACGCGGGTTTACGATTTCGCCGCGGTGGATCGTATCGTAACGCCGAACGGCAACGAACGACACGACGCATGTGTTGACGAGGTGTCCGTCTCGATCTACAACTCGGACGATCACGTTAGAAATCAGGAAATTATCGTGGAAGCTCGGCGCTAATTATCATCTCGCCCTATCGTTGTTCCCGACGAACTCGTGACACGAGAACTTCGATCGATTGGTCGCTTCGACGGAAGTCATCACACACCAGCTGTCAGAACGCCGCCGCCCTTTCATTATCTTGCATTTAATCGCTCGGTTCTCTCTCCCCCTCTCCTCTTCTCTCTTGGTTGTAATGTTGTAAGTCTTTACTGGGTTACCATAAAACTAGAAATAAGGGAAATCAGGGAAATATTCAAGGAAATTGAAAACAGTTAGGGAAATCAGAGAAAAGTCAAGGAATTATGCAAAATTTTCTGCATGGAAAATTAAAATTTTTGACTCTAAAGAAGTTTAATATTCGTACATCACACCTACGTGGTGTTGAAATACTAACTTAATAATTAAATGTTATCAGTGTTAGCAACGTTAATTATAGTAATTTACATTGCTATGTTAAATTGTTCTCTCAACAAAATATTTAACAGTTTTCAAATCAGGATGGAAGTAAGATAAACTTTAAAATATTGTTGAAAGTCAGGGAAAATTATGAAATTTTATCTGAAAATCAGCTAAAAGTTATGAAATTTTAGGATGAGGAATTTTGGCAACTCTGCTTTAATAATTAACTGCTCGATTTTTCGCGTAGATATATTGTATTCATAGCTTCTATATTTTTAGGTTGACTGTAGCTTCTCTGATTCTATCACAGAAATGTGATATTGGCCAATTTATTTATTGAAAGATAGTAATTTTAGAATAACAGTGTTCTTAATATCTACTTAAAATAAGTAATTATTTACTGTCTTTCAGTAGTTGACTAGTATTAGATTTCTATAAGAATTTCATACGCACAGTAAAATATGTACATAAAATTACAAGAACAAGTACGAAATCATACACTTCATACATGCTTTTTTTATAGTGCGTGAACAAATAATTAAAAATTAAAATTATGTTTTTTATATTTTTCATAAATTTTTGTATTGTTTTCTCCGTTGTTCTCTGACATTTTCGTGTGATTTATAAATATTATAAAAGAGCGTGATATTGTGATTGTGAATAGAAACGTAGAGAATTTTCATAAAAAATTGCTTTTATCCGCGATAAACGCGTTACAAAAAAATATATATAACAATTTGTGATTAATAACAATAATTGTCAACTCACAGGATGCGCTGTCGAACTTCCAGTCGTCACGTCGCAATATGTGTCACTTCATATATTGAAAGCATTATTCCAGCAATTTTTGCAACGAGAAAGCTTGTCGCGATACTCGTTTGATTTACGACTGCGTGCACTGGAATGCTCTAGAAAATGACTGAATCATCGAGTTTCGAATTCGCTTGCGATAGTATCGCCATTGTCGGCAAATCCCCCGCGTGCTGCAGCTCGTTTGCCTTCAATGACTCGGCAGTTCTATGAGAACAACAGGACAACCATACGAAATCTTATCGTAACTGCAAGTGGAGGACCGTAACGGCAGCCGTGAGTCAGCGCGTCGTCGACGATAGCTTGATCTCTTTTTTAGTCTACGGTTATAGCGAATGCGTTATTCGAGCGAAAAATCGTACCGAAGTACGAAAATGTCCGAGTGCATTAAACGTCATGCGGCAAATACATGTTTTTGCACGTATATAAACTTATTAAAAGAGCGATAAAATTTATTAAACTTCATATAACATTCCTGATAAAAATTTATTTCTACGTATACTAACAACATGCTAAAACACATAAGTTTATATTATAAAAAAATTTCAAATAATTATACTATTTTCTTATACATATATAAATTTGTATTAATAATAACATCAATGTTGCTAAGATTTGAGAAAGAATAAAAAAGTATTACAGAATACTTTTTTATTGTATTGAATTTACAAGGAATTTCACAACTGCCCGGAACCAATTTGATTTTCCTTGAAATTGGTGTTAAATACAAAAATCTAAGAGATGTAAGTATTTTTTAAGTATTAGTCCAATTTCAAGGGTAAAACAATCTCTCAAAATTAATATAATAGAAATAAGGATATTTTCGAAATATTAGATTTTTGAAGAATCTAAATACGCAGTTTACAAGTATATAAAAAAAAACCATAAAAGTTTTGTCTAAAACATTTTTCTGTGCATCTTACCGTTTCGCTAATAGGAATCAAATATACCTATAAGCTTTAGCTTTGAGGAATTGTTTCGAGCCGATATGAAAAAATTCGTGTCTCTTAGATTTTTGTGTTTAATAACAATATTTCAGAGAGAATCGAATCAATTCCATAACCGCCTTCTTTCCCTTAATTATGTAAGGAATAATATTTATCTGCAGTCATATTTTAATTAAAATATTTCCTTCCAAAAATCGGGATTCTCGAATAATCATATGAATTTATCATATATTTATGATGTATATGCATCTATCGTAATAACAATCTTATGTCGATGTTTGAAAAATGTAGTTCATGGCATTTTTTGAGTTTGCAAGATCCTCAAGTTTAGTTTCGATCGTTTTATCAATTTCGATTCTACGTGATACGAGTGACGAATGGTAGCGCCAAGTAGTCGAGCATGGTTACAGACGTCGCCGGTCAGACAACCGAGGATGTGGCTCAGTCGCGCACGAGACACTCTTTTTCTATTTCCGCCGTTTTACGATCATTCCGACATACGATCGTTCGTCGAATAAACGTTGTGTTGAATCGGCTACCTATTTCGTATGACAATGAAATCGGAATGATAGAAAAACGCCTGTCTTTTTCCATATTTGAACTCGAACACGAAGTAAATATTACGTGTTTCACATAATGGAAAGTAAAACTATTTATTCGACTAAAATTTTAGAATTATTGATTGAAATTGAAACCTTGTTACTTTGTCTAACCACTTTGATTAATTACTTTGTATCTAGAGTACCTAGTGATTAATTTTTTAATTTTAATATGTCATAGATTAGGTAATTGCCAAACAGTATTCTTTTACATTTTATCTTCAGATATTACATTCAGAAAATAATTTATAATGTACATAAAGAAAATGATGTACAATCGACGACGATAATAATCTTTCATAAAAAAAATAAGCAAAAAGTATCTGAGCTTTAAAAAATATTATTAATTATCGAGTCTATTCTGTCGAAAACAAAGTCTCACATAAAAAGCTTTATTTCAAAGACTATTCTGTCGAAAATCTCGTATAAAAAAATTTATTCTACATTTTCAACTTACTTTTACACGATAAATCGTATTTCCATTGGCTGTAGCATTAATTTTTCCGCGTAAAATTTATTACCTTATACATTTCAGCATATAAATATCATATACTTGATTAAGCATTTCAATCATCTTTAAAAATCTTTAAAAATCTTTAAAAATCGATATCAGTTAACTTTTACGAGAAATATCTTATTACATTCTTTTTATAATGTATCTACTTTTGTTTAAAAAATCGATACATCTCGTGGCGGTTCCCACGGAATCTTCTGTGTGTACCGAATATGTATACGTATCCTATACATTTCCACAATCCCAAGAATAATCCGCAGCGCTGTGTATTTCGTATCACGTATGCGCCGGTAAATATTGTTTACCGATGAAGAAGTGTCCGAATCGCGTAAACGCTTCGGTGATGGTGAACGAAAAGAGTGGAAATGTCGAGGAGCCGGCTTATTTCTACAGCCAGGATATCAGAAATCGATGTGGCGGCTTAACCTGCCGTGTATCTGCGCAATAACACGTTGAGGCTACACGGTGGATAAAGTGCAGGATAGAATGAAGTCAATTGGTGATATAATCTTCTGAATTATTTTTATATTAGGCCGGGGCTAATATACATGCGTCGATGCGTTTTCCGTGAAATCGAATCGATCCTTCATTCTTTTTCCGAACATTTTCCTTTCTTATTGAATTGAGAACATTACGGCGAAGATTCAAAAGAGATTTATTATATGAATTTCCCGGACGAATAAACACAACGATCAGCGCGAGTATTACTTTTTATAGACGCGAGTAGAATTCGCATAGAGCGAGAGATCGTAAAACGAATTTGAGATCGCAATCGAATCGTTTAAACCCGAAATAAGATGGTCTATATAGAGAAGGAATATAAAGACTTGGCTCGATTTTATTTCTTCTACGTTTTAGTAGTGTTTTAACAATGTTTTACAATAGGTTATTTTGTAATTTTAGTTTCATTGGTAAATAACGTAATTTTCATTATGTGTTGTTATATTCTGAAATAAATAAATTCTTTGTGTATATAAATTGTTTCATATAATATACACATTTCATATATATATACTCTTATAGAAATCTAATATTTTTTTGCCAATTTAATACTGAAGATAATAATTAATTATTTTAAGCATTAAAAGCAGTATTCGAACAGTTATTTTATTGTCTTTCAGTATTAAATTAGCCAGTATTAGAATTTTGTGAGGGCCAATAAAATATATTTGAAATATGTAAATGTGTGTGGAGAATTGAATCAGAGATTGAGAATGATTGAAATTATAAGAACTTACAAGGAATTAAAATTACTGTTTAACTAAAATTTCCCAGAAATACATGAATAAACTTTACTTACGACAATGAACGTTAATGACTTAATTAGCTAGAACGCGTAATATTGTACATTTTATCGTGATGGATTAGTTTCAATGATTAATAACGAGCTCATATTAATCCGTATGTATAATATCGACATGTTACAGCTCATTAAGATTTTCTCCGCGTCATTTACTAGATCGGTATTGCGGTATTGATTTCTCAGCGCCAAAGCGGGATGGACTACAGCCATACATTTTTCAGTGAATCTACAATTCTCGGATGTCATCCCTACGTCCACCTTATAGTTCCTTTCTTTCTTGTGTGGCATCTTTGAAAAATTTATATTCATCCGATCTAGATTCTACAATAAATCGGCTCAATACGCTTCACAACCAACTTCGCATAGCGAAACATCGATCATCGATCCTTGCGAATGGATATTACAAAGATCCATTCTAAATTTACGATGATACATCGTTCCATGCATCCCTTTCAATTAATTTCATTCAAAGACTATAAGATAAACTTTTTTTTGTAGGATATTTTTATGTAGTAGAATAAAACAATGTAACAAATTAATTTTAAATAATTGATAACAGCTTTTTTAAAACTCTTTACTCAAATATCGTAAATTTTACAAAAGACAATATTTTCAGCATCATAAATTTAAAACATTCTTCTAAAAAGACCATATATAAGATTCATATATTATTCTAATCCAATTCTACTTCCCAAGAGAATAATTAATTATTAATTGATGAAAATAATTTGCTGGCATTGCAATTTTTATATAAAACTCCGCTCTCATTTAATCAAACACATTTATTTAACATTTAACGTTCTACCTCGTCTATAACCAAATAACGGATAATCATGTATGTAACCAAATAATCCTCAAAACCTCTCTACTCTAGTATGCACAATCATGGATGCAGTTTAACTCCCTCTTGCGCGATATATCACTTTTTGCTATTTTCAACGCGGTCCTCAAATAGGGATCACGGCAGTCAACGAGTGAACGATCGCGTGGAATTCGCGGGCGAACGAAGCGGGCCAAAAATAAAGCTCGCTGCCCACCTATTTATCTCTTCCGGACGACACCATTGAAATGCGCACGTGCGACTCTTGGGTGTTTCCAACAATAACGGTGCGCGATGCATCCCGCAGAGGTATCGTCGCGCTGAATGCACCGGCAATCGATTATCCCCGGGCAGGCGACGACGTCACGGAGACCGTCGGGGGCTTCCTCGCGAAATACGACAGCGCTATCAGAAGAGCCACGCTCTCGCGCTTCTCTGTTATTCATTTCGTCGTTAGATCGTGCCGTCGCGCGGATTCGCCCGCCGCGCAGCAAATCGTACGGCTTATCCGGATTTCGCGTGCATCGAGTTCCGGCGGATACATATAACCGGGGTAACCGGTACCCCGGCACTAATGGTAACGTGCATCAAGGGCGCACGCCCCGTCGTTGGTACCACGACTACTATATTCCTTCTCTCCTCCTACCACTCGAGAATTCGTTTCGGTGAACCGAAAAAGTTACAAGGCTGCGCGACTAATGCTAATCGAAATTAACAATACGTCGCTCTTGTAAACACATTGTCGATCTCTTACAGAAATCCAATTTAATACTGTCCAATGAATATAGATACAAAGACTCATTTTTGAGCTGTAATATTAGAAGAAAGAAAGAAGGCCAAACCAAGACGGACATTTGAAGAACGTTGCATAAAAATGAACTCTAATTTTACTTAATTTATTTTAAAACGTAATCATTAAATTAATATTAGCCATTTTAATACTGGTTATTTTTTTGAGTATTAAAAACACGAAGCAGTCATATTTGTAATATTCAAAATAAATAGTTAACTACTTTTTAGTATTAAATTTTTATAAGAGACGCTCTATAAAATTTCCGCAAATAGCTAATGATAAAATAAGTATGCAGAATTGTAAGAACTTGATTCGATCTCTTCTCTCAGCTTTTGAATTGTCAATATTGCATGGAAATCCAGTCTTGAATTAAAAAGGGAAAGAGGAAAGAAAGAGAGGGGAGAGAGAGATGAATAATGAAATTGCTAACAACAAAAATGTATTTTTCTCTCTAAATTCTCTGGGGTGAGATTTCACTCCTTTGGAGTAAGATTCGTTCCAAAGAATTTAGAGACTTATATATATCTTTCCTTATTTTAATACACAATTTTCTTGTATATTGGAACGTTTCCATCCCGTTTGACTGCTTCATAAGTTAAACTACTTTGATACAGTTCCAACACTCGCGAACATCATGCGTATTCGGGGAAAGGGATCTCTCTTTTCATCTAGGATATCCACACGTTCAGCTGATTTCGTTTCGTAAGATCGTTTCGGAGTTCGTTTCCGCGAATGTCTCGTTCCCCGCGATGTTGCGGATTAAAATGGTGAAACGGTTCGGTTGACGGAGATTGGTTTCGGGCGGTAGACGGTGGCAAATTCCCTATGCAGGAGGTGGTTTACCAAGATCGAGTGAAGCTACCTCATTGCGCTGGAGCACTCATCGAACCGAATCGATTCTCATCGTATTGTCTGCGTTACTCCAATAATATCGAAGAAACTCACTCACGTCGCGCTGCTCAATAGCCAGTTACACATAGAACTTAGATAATCCAAGCTATCGATAACGGATTACTTTTGAGAACACTGATTTATTTTAAGGCTTTTTTAAATTAAAAATATATCAAGAAAGAAAAAATATGTCAATCAGCAATGAGAACAATCCCGAAGAATAAAATGGAGCGAATTCATTGAAATGTATATTCCTATTATAATACATTTTACTAATTAGCACAAATTGTTTACGATTTCTTTCTTAATATATTGTACTAATTTAACTATTTCTTAATTTCATGCTGATGATGACCGAATTATGGCCGAAATGATCCTTTGTGATAAAATTTACATATAATTTGAAAAAGACTCTACGTTTGACTTATACATTCTTGATTATTCACTGTTTAGTTATTTCTTAACAATCGTACATCGCGTTTACTACCTAATTGCTAAACGAAGGATAAGCTGTGCAAAGTAGATGTTCACAGTCAATATTTTATATTGGACAATATTTTAGAGTAATTAGATAAATTTAGAAAACAACTAGCGAGAGGATGGCACGATGCCTAAGAATAGTAGAAAAGAAACATTAGTGCGCTGAAAGAAATGTTTTGTACCAATAACCAAAGTTTTGTTACTAATACAAAAACTATTTGTTGATACATGATCAATCAAACCGTTGGTTATCACGACAATATTAATTTGTTGAATTTATTAACTAAACTGATCTCATTTAATGGTACAAAACTGTTTTGTATGATGTTTATAGATCTTTTGTAATTAGAAATAGAACATTTTGTTACCGGAACAAAATGAATAACAATAAGTATCTCTCACTTTCTACAGAGTGATTATGTTTGGCGTTTTTGAATTTCCTTAGCTTAGCAAAAATATATATAGATTTAGAGCAATTGAGATTACTAATCGCTCTGAAAAAATAGTTACCATGATTGATCATGGTGTGGTGAGAACCGAGAAGTCCACGAGATTAATCTGTAATCGCCTCGACTTTATAGACGTTGAATTTCTCTTACGAGGAGACACGCCATCTCTGATAGCTTCGCGAAACACTCCTTGCTCTACCATAGTGGATTATTTTGTTAAAATTACTAAAAGAATACTTATATTGTAATGGCAACCAAATTTTACATTGATATTTACAAAACGTGAGTAACCAAATAAATTTATACTGTTAAATAAAAAAATTGTGTTCATCTTACAAAAGAATATTGTGTTTTGTAATTTTAACAAAGTAGTCCAATGATAATCGGCCATTTGTGAATAATTCTCTTTTTTTTGTTACCAATACTATATCTTTTCTCTCAGTGTGGTGCACTGACGCTCAATAGCAGTTTCACGATCTCTTATTTCCTAATATTGAAATCCCTGGAGAACTCTATCTTACCGCATCGTGCGATTGCCGAGCGACCACAATGAAATAAACTACGCTTAGCCGGACGCAATCCCGCGGGAGAACCGATGGAGATTCTCCTTTCACCTACCGCGCGAGATTAATTTACAGCGGCAAACGACCAGAGAATCCTGTCCGCAATGAAAATCATAAACTTCGTTAATTTGTTGGCCCTCTAAGTGGCTTTAGATGTACACTCATACATATATAGAACGTCTTGGAGTCTGAATCTAAGGAACAATGCCATTGTTTCGTTTGCTGATCGAATGGCAATCGTCCTGAAACGTAGGTATATGTTTATCGACGAGAAATATTTCACATTATAAATTTTCGAAAGATTAACAATGATGAACAAAATTAAAAAAATAACGAATATCTCAACGAACTGAAAATGAATGCTGTAATTATATATAGATATAAAACAATTTATTGTACGTTTGCATTAAATTGTACAATGTACATTTCGAATAATCTTTTAGTTATCATCAGGAAATGTTAATACAAATAAGCAATTAAGAGCCAGTTTAATGCTTCGGTTATATTTTCTGAGAAAAACAGTAAATATATTTAAGTACGATAAAGCTTATTATACATACACTGAAATAAAGATTAGTTACTGCAACAATTTAGATAGTAAAATATCGCATAGCATTTTTATATTGCTGCAGCAACCAGTTTTTGGTTGTAGCAGCAAATTTTTAGTTGTGTTAGTCTATCCGCAATGACAGTATACGATTTCGATAGGCAACTAAAAATTTGCTGCTACAACCAAAAACTGGTTGCTGCAGCCATATAAAAATGTTATGCCATATTTCACTACCTAAATTCTTGCAGTAACCAATCTTTTTTTTCAGTGTGAGATAAATTCTCGAGTTCGTATGCGCGAAAATTGATGGTAACTGAAGTTATTAATATAATATAATCATAATTGACCACGTTGCACATCCGTATGTAAATATTACGATTTAAAATAACAAATTGATAAAGCTATCGAAGCGACAATCTTCATTGCGATTCTGCCGTTGCAGTATTTATATAAATAACTTGAAACATATCAGCAATTTTCCATTTTTTATTTTATATTTGAATTTAATCTGAACAGTGAGAGATGCAAGAATTAAAAGGAGTAACAATTTATAGTTCTCTTAAACTTTTTACTTACATATTTTACTTTTTATATTATAAAAATTTTTTCATCTTTATTTCTCTTAGCGTAAAATCTGAAGACAGATCCGTCACGTACCTACTATTTAAGCAGACTTAAATTTTGCAAGATAAATATACATTATAATTTCCTAAGGATACATATCTAAAAAATGATTTCTTCGCTGCGTGTATATGACGCTTGCTCTCGCGTGCAATGTTTCTAAGTAAAAGCCATAAGTGAAACGGTGCAACTTAATTCTGAATAAAATTGCTGGGTTTACGCTAGTTGCTTGTAACGACGACTGACGTCGCAGCGTCACGAAATAACTTCCCATGAGATTACATGTGTCGCATTTTCCACGGATAAGCCAATCTAGAATGATGCCTATGCGTCCGTCTGATATTGAAATAAAATGGGTAAAGCAAAAATAATATTGAGATAAAATAAAATGAAATACAATTATTGTGAGAATGGTAAGATTTGGCATTGAATTGAGTATGTGGCATCGGCAAAATTCAATTTTTTTCACATTTAATATAAGACTACGTTATTTTTTTTTTTTTATTTTCTTAATATTGTTTTGTTGTCGTCCGATGTTTTTCCTTATTTCTCTCAAGTAGATTGCAGAAATTTAAGGAATTATACATACAATATATTTCGAATGCATAAATCTTACAATATCAATAATAATTTGATTTGGCAATTCCTTATTCCATTTTATTTTTAATATTACACAAGATGTACTATATGTATGTTAAAAATAAATATCAACTTATAATAATATAAGAAGATAATAAAAAGAATTTAGCAATTGTAGTTTTGCTATCAGTGAGATTACTCGCAGTAAATCTTCAACTTAAAATGTGGAAACCTTCAGGAATAAAATCGAGCGATATTCGAAAGGATAACATTCGAAATTCTAATAGAAATATCCTGGGTATCAATAATAAGCGAACCCCTTTTACATATATACAATCATATTACATAATAATATTCATGTTTTGTTTGAAATATTCCGCCAGAGAAGGAACGGAAATTAATTTTCTTACTCAGTTCCCTATATTAGACATGTGAAAGCTGATCGACCCTATTAGGAAGATGTGCCGCTTTATATTTAGAATAAAAAGCCGAATCTCTATAATATATTATTAAAAAATTCAAATTTTTTCTTATTTCATCGTATCCTATATATCATACAACAGATTTCGCTTAATATATCCTCCTTTTTCTCAAAGTGCCTTAGTAGCCGTTTTTTGTATGGTGTGGTTTAAAATTTAAGTTTAAAATATATTACATGATAACTCTGTCGCTAGCGCGTAGAACTGATACACTTGCTGTACAATGAAAAATACGAAATTAATTACGTTCATATTGCTTCACGTGTCCGTTAAATGCATCGCGAATTCGCTTCCATGGCCATTGATTTGCGGCTGGATATAAAATATCGCAGGAACGTTAGAGGCCCCGGAATTAATCGCGGGACGCGTTCGAAAATTGTGCGAGCCACTCGGAAATGGAAATTAATCGATTTAATTACCGGGCATCGGGTTAATTTTGCGGATATTAATGCCGATTCGTCCGGCATTAAGCGCTCAATTTAACATCCAGTCGCTACCTACTATATGATTAAGGATCAAAACGATCTACTTAATTTCTATTATATAATTTTTGGTCAAGACAACTGAAAAGGGACAATTCATTTCGATAATTTCTTTTCTTTTAATTATCATTGCAATCATAATCTCGATCGTTTATATATATTTCTTTAAATATTTTTTGTAAAGGTATTCCCTTAAAATTTTGTAAACACTAAACAACAAAAGAAATTTGAATATTATTAATAATAAATAGATAAAACAAACAAAAATAAGAGTATCTGTACAAAAAATATTTTGTAATATAAATACAGAAATATTACAGTTTATATAAAATTAGAACGACGAATAAAAACTATTTATATAGAAAACGGAATATGTATCATGTTCGTTAAAACTTATAAATTTATTTTAGATTACTATTTTTTTCATATTATTGTATAAGAATTATTAATGTACTAATTCAATTTTATAAACTTCAAATTTTTTTATGAGAAAGTTTTATACATTTGTCAACATTTATTCGTCATTAATATTAATTTATTTAATAATTTTAACAATTTGACATTGTCTTATCTGTTTTCAAAGGTAAAAAAATTTTATCTGTTCGCACGTCATTAAACATGAATTATTTACGCGTAAAGAACGCAATTGCAATGACAATTAAAAGCGTTTATATTATGTATAATATTTTATCATCTTCTGATGTATATCTTAAATTTTATAATCAATATCAAGGAAAGATAAAAAATTAAGTGCAGATTAAGGAGACAGGAAGGCATCGCTAAAAGCTGAAGCTTACACATATCAAAAATATTATTTGTCATTGTCATCAAGGAGATTTTCTCACTAAAGTCCACGAGGACTTGTCAATTTGTAATTAAGAAAAATCTTAAATTAAAGCCTGACGACGTCAGGCGTTCCTCGCGGCGGAAGATTAACGTCGGCGTGAGAGTCCGCAATCTCGACGCATCGCGGCGAGATTTATCGTTTGTGGGCCGTGGCGAAGGTGACGATAAATTACAAAAACATCACACATAAATCGCGCCTCTGGCTGGCGTTTATAAAGCGTAACGAATAAAGAGCGCAACTATTCGCAGTAACGACAATGCATTAACGTCGCGGAACACTATTGTTCCCGACTGCGAAAACGCAACGTGAAATTAAGCCGAATACAATTACACCGTAATGAATGGCCGTAATAGCCCAATTGTGTCACATTCTCAGGAATGCGCAAGAGTGTTGTGGATTGCGCGGTAAGCCAAGAATTGCTCACAGGCCGTTGTAACTCATGGGGCGACAACTCCTAATTACGCCATCATAATACATCATCGTGACAAATTAGTAACCCGGCGAGAGACTTATCTGACGAGCTGGCATGCGTTAGGAGTCCTATTTTGCCATCTATTTACAAAATTCTCGCCGATCCTTTCATGCCATTCCTTTAACAGTTTTGATGAATAAAGCTTACGGCACATGATGCATTTTTTCCTGCTGAAATGCGTGCGTTTTGGTTCATTATTAGAAATTCTACATTCTATGTGAGGCAATACTAATAGCGTTTTTCACTGGCAGAACCGATGCGCGCGCTCAGTGCACATTAAAGCCGTTGTACACAAATCGACGCAAAGATGCACGTTCAATAAAAATATAAAAACGAATTAAACCACGAAATCTTCAATATATTTTATTGTGGTATTTGATAAAAAATACATTGGGTTATTTTATTAATTGAGATATCCCACTTTTACATTCAGATTAAGTTAGTGTATAACAGTTTTAATGTGTACTGAGTGTGTTGTGCGCACCAGTTCTGCCAGTAAAAAACGTTATGATACTTACTAAAACGCAAGCAATACAGCAAGAAAAATTACATTGTGTAGACTTAAATGTAAAGACATATTGCAAAGCATACACGGAGAAAATTTTATATTTAAAATTACTATAATGTGATAGTAGCTTCGGTCTTCATGTAAATTACAAGTTTAAATGCTATAGCTATTTTTTTAAAAACAATAATACAACGTAATTTTTACACTTTTTCATAGTAAAAATTATATTTTCATAATAAAAATTTTTTATTACAACATCAAATCTTGTTGAATGAAAGTTAGTATTGTAAAGATAAATAAAAAATATATACCTAGCAAATTTTGTTTGCGTACCATAGTAAAAATTAACTGTTTTCATGTTAGAATATGGCTTAAGCGCACTGGTTTTTAATAAAAATTACTTTATTTATGTGATAAAAATTAGTATTACCATAGTAAAAGTTAAGTCGGAATCATGTTGTGAGGGTCCATCGAAAATACAAGACATAATAAAGTGTAATTTAAAATATTGTATTAAAACTTAATATAAAATTTTCTCCGTGTAGTAACATAATAATTGAGGTGTTTTGTTTTTCTGATTGCGAGAAACGTAAACAATTAAAAAATGTCTAAATTTTTTTATTGTAATGTACTTTTTTATTTATTCGTCACGAATAAAATGAGAATAATGCGAAATATTCAGAATGAATGACATGATAAATCTTTTGCAATTAATGTTACTGTCAATATCACGCGATATACAATTTTATGAATTTTTATGTCGAAACAAACTGTCAGTGCTTTATATTAAATATGTATTTAATAAAATAATTTAATAATTTAATAAATAAGAATTAAATAACACATCAACATTTTTTAATTTTTAAATAATGCTTTAAAATCTTATTTTGAAAGTATAATATGAAATAGATGAGTTTTCAATTATAATGTAAATTGGTAATCTATGATTTCTGTTCTGCGATGAAATATTGAAATAATACTGGATTTTATTATGTTATTTTGTTTTAATTTATGTAAAATCAAGTTACAATTTATATAGATGGATAAATCGTACAAGATTAAGTGCGTTATACATATATTTATATATAAAAATACATACATGTTTACACGATGAGTTTCCTTTACTATACACAAGTCATTCGTGTCCCATTAATTTTCATCATTTTTACAAGTATATAAAAATTATTTGGTTCTTTCGTATACTTTAACATCTTTAGAAAATATTTATTAAAGTTGTGTATTTAAAAAAAGAGGAAACAATATAAATTATTATTCAGCTAGCGCTCTTAGTGTTTTAAAGAAAAGAACACGAATGGCCCAATCGTGTGTACTAAGGATTTAATAATCCTTAATTTTTACTGAAAAGTATGTAAAATATGCTATGTACATTGAGAAAAAAGTTGAGTTGAAAATTGACACATCAGAAAATTCTAATTATATCAATCAGAATTCCGGTTATCTCAATTAGAATTTTAATAGATTAATAAAAAAATTTTCTAATAGTAGTATTTTAGTAGATTTTTAATCAGAAAATCTTCTATTATAGAAAATTTTCTGATTAATTCTACTAAAATTCCAGTTGAGAGAGATAACCGGAATTCTAATTGATTTAATAAGAATCTTCTGATTTGTCCATTTTCAACCAAACATTTTTCTCAATGCAATCGCATAATCGCGTCTAACGAATATGACGTGCTAACTCGCGATTTATCTCAAATCGTTACACATTACGTTTTATTTTTTTAACATTTTTTATTGAAATGCTTTATACCACGCTAAACGATTTTAAACGATAATTTAAAACTGATTTAATAGTTGACTCGATGTTCGAAAATATTCAATGAAAATATCATACATAAAATATATTTTGAATACGTAATTTTGCAAGATACATCCATTATTGAAAATGTAACGAATAGATTATTTTATTTATTTTGAAGCATACGTTAATATTTCGTCAATAAGATGATCGGCCTTTGGAATTGTTTTGGCGCGGAGAGGCGGGCGGGTCGGGCGGCGCGACGCGTCACGTTTATGCGAAGTTATCGCGCAGTCATTCCCTTACTGAGGCTCGTACAAGCAGGTAGCCGTGACGCGTGCCGCTCTTCTTCACATTTCTTTTGGAAACGCATTTGCGACAAATAATACGAAACGTCGTACCTTAGATTTCAAAAACTTATTTAAAATATTAAGTAAGAAATAAGTCAGAAAAATATTTTAAAATGACCAATACTGAATAACTACTTAATTTTTTTATTTTAATAGACAAAATACACACACACACACACACATTATTAATATTATTAAGTAACAAATTTTCCATAACCTGTGTTACTAAATTCGACATTTTCTTATTCCGATTTATTATTTCGTATCTCTGGACATTCAAATATTCAATAGAAAATAGTGAATAATCACACACTCATTTATACATGTTAAAGTATAAAATACGAGAAACGTTTTTTAAAGAGAGAATTATCATTCGGTAAAATCATAAAACAATAAATTATAATTTTTATTCTTTATCACTTTGGTTCAGTTTTACTTAAAGACAAATTGCGAGAGATATTATATTTCCTTCGATAAGGAGTTAGTGCAACGCTTACAAATCATAAAAGTTACCTGATCGTATTGGTATGATAATCATTAATTATTCATAAAGAATTATCACGTTTCGAGAGATGGTATGCAAAACGGTTCGCGAATACTATACCTGCTTGTTCGAGTACTATGTGCCGCGCGAATGATAACACAGTGGATACGCAGGTTGTAACGGCGCGTTATACGTCATCAAAACAAGTCGCATGCTAACCGACTTGTCAATACAAAATATATAACGTTCCATAAAATAACTTCGCTTTCAATATTCTGTTCTTTGCAGTAGAAATCAATTTTGATGCACATCGTCGTGTGTAATATTTAATGTTTACTTGAAGAATATAGAGTTCACTTTCTTTTAAAGTCAAGAAAATATTTATGTAAAGCCCGTTTCATAGTCGCATTTTTATTAAGTGCTAGAGACTATAAAAGCCTGTAAATTCAATTTTTTCTATTTTTATTCGCTCATGTTAGCCAATCTTTTGTTTCGCGAGTACGTGCTTCAACGACAACGTCGTTATTTACGGCGCTGCTGCAATCTACGCACACGTAGTTACGAACTTTACCTGTAACAGAGGATCGGAACATCAGGGAAGCCGTCCGGCGAGTTTTGTCTAAGTTAACGAACCTAGAGAGTTTGGTATCGATCGAAGTTCGTTAATCGATCGCCGCGGAATTCTTAGAGATACCTCGCGTGGTTGGTTGTCACCAGCAATTTGAGGTATGTGACAAATTTTCGATACATTCAGAATAAACTAAAAACTAAAAAGAACATTGAATTTGTTACATCGTTCAATGATAACTATGTCTTTTGTACACGGCAGTTAGTCATTTGGCTAAACAGCGAAGAGACAAAATGAGCTACTCTCAACCAGACAGTATAAGGGAGATACTCATCCTCGATCTCACATAAAGCAGAATTTCAACTTCCAACGTATTGTTTTTCTTCGACATATTTATTAATGTTATAAGAATTGGCTGAAGATGGTTTGAAGCGAACCGAAACGTATCGAATAAGTGTGTATTGGAAGGCAATATTTTTAATACTATATTGTTTTTAATACATTATGTAAATATTTTAATATGGTTTTTATAAATTGCGCATCAACTCCCGCGCTGTGTTAAGCTCTCATTGTGTGTGTGTCCGTATATTATTTTATTTTAATTTATTGTGTTTAAACTAAAAACGTTTCTTGAATTATTTATTGAACCAAAGCTTATGCAAAAATATTCTTTATTGTAATAGATATAAAATAGATGTACCTAAAGACCATTACTTTAATAACTGCAAAAAGATAAAATTACATCTTTAATAATTGAGATAAAATTTTGTTTATAAATTAAGGTTTCATGAAGTAATCAAAATACGTAAATTTTCACTTTTAAGTTAATTCAATTTAATTTAATTGCGCATTTGTGTACAGAATACACAAAATATACACAAAGTAGGGCATCAGCAAAGTTGTTACAAAACCGGAGGTAAACTATAAGAAAATTATAGAAAATTATAGAAGTCGACAGTTGTCGGTCACGTTTCAATAACAAAATTGTCTATTTTCTCTAGTAGAGTTGTTCTTAGCAGTGCTCTGAAAACAATTTTACTCGTAGATTCGATTTGGAATCACGATTTGAATGAGAAACATGGGCGTGTATGTTTTTAGCATTTTAATTTAATTATAAACGTTAGTTCGTTTGGACATTTTAAAATTGATGCAACGTAGGCATTGAAACAGTAATCGAGAGATTTAAAAGATTCTAATCTGATCACATAAAGCCGAAAATAGTGATGGTATTCCACTATTATACTCTCAGTAATAATGATTTGATTGTATTATACTTCAAACTCGCAGTTTGACAAGACTATTTTAAAAGTACTTTGAACTAAATAATAATTTAGTATCAATAATGATAAAGATTAGCCTGATTATTAATAGGTATTACATAAGATATTTCATGAGATATATCAGTCTTTATCCAATAATAGTTCAAGCAGACGAGTTCCATTAATGGTTAACTTTTTTTTAAATTTCTATCACGCGGATTCACTTCATATGTTGATCGGAATAAAGCACGGAAAATTCCTTCAGAAGATCCGCCGGTATTACAAGAACCCGAAATAAATTCGACACGACGGGGAGAAACGGTGAAGCGCGGGGGGAGGACTTTTTGCTACACTTCCTCTATTCGCGAATGAGAACGGCATAATGTGGCGTATTTTGATGGGCATCGTGAGTTTGACGCGCTATGTAAAATTTTGTCGGTGAGGAACCGGATCACCGTAAAAGCGGCTTTATCGCAGTGTGCGCAGCATCTGACGTTAGGGAAAAGGCCTCACTAAAATTTCATGTCACGACGAAGTGGAAGCAATTTGACACGCATCCCGCTACCGCAGTGTATATCAAATTCAAAAAAGCAGCGCTCGAGTTCCACTGAAATACGATAACGCGTTGCTTTTTTCTATATATATACAGCGAGCTCGCGTTTCTTTATGCGTCGCAATGAATAATGTTACGCGACTCTCCAAATGATACTCGTAATAGCAATAGTTGTATCATCGAAGTTTTTATTTGCGCGACATATGAGCCGGTAAAGTCATCGATATTATTGGAATGGCCGAAGAACTGATACGATAAATAAAATATTCGAGAAATAAATACGTTAAGTAATGTGAATTATACAACAAAAACATTTAGTGTGAAAACGTATAACACTCATCACAATTATATTAATGTGAAAGTATATCGAGAAAAATGTATTAAAAAATGAAACGTTCACGGATATAAAATAAATTTTACAAAACTCAAAAATATTAATAAAATTTATACAATTATTTATTCGTTCAACGAGAATAAAAGCTTCAAAATTTATGTATGATGTATTTATGTCTGATGAAAGAATCAGATTTTTGTAATCTAATCCGTGTTTTTAAGTTAAATGCAACGCAATTTAACAAATATATTTCTAGGAATATTGCAAAAAGATTTATTCCGCAATTATAGATGCATTTATGCAGCGATTGCAAATTATCAAAAAATAACAGTTGATATAGGAAAGAAAATATCGTCTAATTTGCACATGCATGTTATTGTCCATCTTCAATTACTGAATTCAGCATAATGTATAATACAATTATGATTATTATTGCATTTATTATTTAATTTTCCTTGAATTTACCATCATAGATTATAATAAATATTAAAGTAACCTTTGATTACTTTTGAATACTAAAAATGGATATAAAGACGAATGTTAAGAAAACAAAAGTGTGATATATTCTTATTGTAATTTTTGAAAATAGAAGTTATTATGTAGAATATGTAATTGCAACAAAATAACAGTAATCACCATACAATCGTTATCTCGTAGAAAAATATCTGAAATTAGTATCGAAGGTATACTCTAACTCGCATTATGCAAATTCCTCACAATCGGTAGTAAGTGTCGCTTTCGTACATAAGCAGGCATGACACGTTTCATTTAATATCACGATGTAATATGTAAATCGTTGTTCTCGTTATCTTAATGCCACGGCTTGTGAAATATTTTCGAGTTCAAGCGTGACTCAGGCAGCTGCATTAATGTTTGCTGCAGCCGATAAGGCTCTTCTGTTCCGACATCGCCATGGATACGAAGCGAAACCCATTTGGAAGGATAAGGATGGCAACGAAAACCGGGGATTACCAGGTTAATTCCGAATATGTATTCGCTTATAATAACAAGGATTGTCATAAAGACGTTTACAGCGTCAAAACCCGTAAAGATTGCAATAAAGATCCCATGCTAATGACCATTGTTTATGCTCAAAATACATGTCACATTGTCTTATTCTCATTATCGCTAGACATGAAATACGAAATGCTATAATAAAATATATATTGCGTTTCGTTCGTAAAAAATTTCTTAACATAATGCTCGGAAGAGAGGATGGATATTATTGATAATTATATCCGTTCGTTACAATTTTTTATAGTACACACATGTGTATATAATTAATTAGAGTAATAATTACTATAAAATTAAGGCTAAAGTTGTATACGCAATTGAATCTCTATAGGTCTGCTGGCCATTTATACAAAAGTCCCGAAAAAACCTAATCCGATACCACTTAATCTTTCTCTACTTGAAAGAATTCCGTATGTTAAGGTTCAAAGACGTTACATGACATAAATATAATATAATGGCAAATTCATACATCGTCCTTGCGATAACAAATAAAAACAAAGGGAAATCGAGCGTGAGCGTTAGAGGATGGATAATCAAAGATTGATGCTGGCGCTTGCCGCGGTTCGTCCAATATCAGTCGGATGAGGTGATTGATCGAGACATCAAAACCTTTTATGGCTACGCCGTCTAAAAATCCGTTGGGATATTACCGAGAACAGAAGCCCCACCGCGAATACTTTCGTTCGCCACTGCCTCGTCCGTCTATCGTGTTCAACTTTAAATCGAATTTCGTACTTTGCGCAGAGTCACGCTCTACGGACCGCGAAAAGAGATGGTTAGCATATGATGAGATTCAAAGAACCGCAATTAAACTTCCACGCGCGCTTCCGGAAGCTAAAAAGATGTCGGAACCAGAAGAGTGAATACAAATGAATAAATAACTTTAGTGTTTTCTTTTAATCAAGTCTACAATATGTCATAGAAATAATTAAAAAAATGAGAAATACAATATGCTTAATAATATATTCAATATAACATGAATAATTAAAAGATCATTGCACAGTTTTTTTATATTTCACTAAATAATTTAGAATTATTTTATTCTGTTTATCTTTTAATTTTTTAAATTAAAGTATGATCATATGAAAAATACTGCATTTTTTTCAATATATATTTACAATAAAACAGAAAAAACAAAATACCGAAGTAGGTAATTGGCAATGCAACATCCAGGCTACAAATGCTAACAATAAGTCATATATATGAAGCAGCAATACATTGATAGCTGCTTGCCAATAAGTCTATCTTTCACTTCACTTCGTATCGTATTACGAGTTCAATAAGCCTTATCTCAAGTTTAATTAAATATCGAACTTCAGATCGCTAATCGCAGGCTTATAGATTACGTTTGTCGTAGTTCGATTGCAAATTGTTACAATTGCAAATTAAGTAATTTTTCGCTTTCGCGTTATAATACTTCGACGACTGGCACAATTAAATATTTAACGATACAATTGCGTAATCCACTTTTTATTTCGCGAAATATTACGCGTTTCCAATATCGGATCAACGGGTCGCCCTCGCCTGCTGGTAATTAAGCGATTAACAACGTTGATTGTGCAACTCGGTATTTATTTTTCATGCCATGGTGTACAAAATTGAATTTCGCAAATACGAGTTTGCATAGATTTTATTTTATTGGAACGACTAAGGAACACAATGGGAGAAAAATCAAATAATATTATAAATGAGGACTGCGAGATCCGGATTATGAGATAAACCAAAGATTTTACACGGAGAGAATTTTTCGTTATTTTTTATCCCAAAATTCATTACAAATTTCATTATGTTTGGTAATAAGCTTGGGACAACTTGATAATAATGAAATATTATCAGTAACGATAGATTTTTTGAAATATACACGAGACTTTTTATAAATGATGTAGTAAAAATTATAATACAGATTGTAAAATGTTTCGAAGTGAGTAAGTTCTAGCGTAGCTAGAGGCACACTCGATAACGAAAATAACCGATAAATATCGATTATAATCGATCAATTACTATGTTACATGGTAAACTTATAAGCGACTAAATTACCAAAAATATCATGCTGTATGGTAAAAATTGTATAAGCTATTTTATATATTCATGACTACTTAGCATCTATTCTTTTAAAATAATAAAGAATTATAAACTGCGTAACATATTTTAAAATGTTGAAATTTTACTATATCCTTTAGTAAAATTAATAAAATATATTACATATCTTATTATGACACATATTAGTAAATTAAAGAAACTCATATACAATTCTTTGAAATACTATATTGTCCCACTATTATCATGATTTTCAGGCTAAATTCTAAGAGAAAATTCTCTCCATGTATGATTAAGAGAGAACAAAATTGAAATATATAGATATAAGATAGAAAATTTAGAATGTTTAATTACACAATTTAATTTTTATTATTTTCAAAAAAGATATAGAAATTTTGAATATATGTGATGCTTTGCTTAATATTTGTATTATAATAGTTAAAGTTGAGTTTTAACACGTTTTTACTATATATGTGTAATCATGTAGGTTAGATAATACCTATAAAAACAGAAATATATATTTTAACAATGTTAGTAGCTTTTTGAGAATATTATGATATAATGAGCTGCAAGATAATTATAAAAATAATTTATAAGAATCATCGAATTGTTTCATAATAATGTAACCAATTCTTAGGTTATTATTGTGATAGTTCATATTGCATTTTTAGCGGAAGAATTACACAGATCTGTGCTGCATTCATAACAAGTTTCAAACTACAAAACATTATTCGCATTTTGACAGGCGTCGGAAGTAGCACATTTAGCTCTCTGCTGTATGATTTTGTATGACACAAATAGTAGCGGATTATAACATCAAGGGCTTTATTCTCGGAAAATATCACATACGAAAATACTAGGGAAATCTATATAAATACATGTATTATAGCATTTTCGTATACGATACATTTCGACAATACGGCCCTATGTTTTAGTTTGTGCAAGTCATATTTAGTTATGATTAAAAAGATACATAAAATTATAATTTTAGGTTAATAGTAGAGATATGCAATTTATAAATTAAATGTATACGTTTAAATAACTTTACAATGAATCATACAACATACACAATAGGTTATTTATCATATACATATATAAATATTTGTATTTTTACCAATGTAATATAGGCATATACGGTGTGCGAATTTTGTACGATATGCTGACGATTTTAGTGTGGCTATGCTGTCAATATTGATTTATTTTAGGAGAACTTGCGCCCGCGGATATATTGGACATATTGGCTTTTCGACTTTTTGATACATATTATATTATTCATGTACTTTTTTATTGAACAACGCATAACGATTGTGTATGGCTTTTATATTTAAAATAATTATTTGTACTAAAAGCTTTTAATTAATTAAATTAAATACCATTGTATTTATCAGAAACAATTGGTTTTATCCAAAATTTGTACGAAGGAACTTTTCATTATGGTTTGATTGCTTTTTTTTTATCTAATCCAGGTCACAAATATTTGAGTTACTGCTGAGTAGGTAGTCTATTTGAAATACAGTTCGCAATGCTTTGTTAAATCGGACGTTATATTTACTATATATAGTATAACAGTATAGTATTATACAGTATTACTTAAATTATAAACTTGCAAAAAATTTCAAATAATTTAGTAAATATAATTGTTGATATTAAAATTTGTATTTTATCAAATATTGCATTTTATAATGTTTTTATTATGACTATACAAAGTTATAAGTATATAAACATACATTGTAAAATTTTAAAACAAAATATTCAATTTGGATATTTGCATTCAGTATAAATATTTTTATTTTATATTAGTTATGCATACATGCTTCAATATATATACACACACATATAAGTAAATATATATTTATTTATATTTGTACGTATAGTACACACCTTGGTATCATTTATTTCATCTTTCGTTCCGACTTTAAGCATCGAAGCATAACGCAATTTCACGCATGCATTGTTTATATAACAAATGTATTTTATGTGCCGTTTTGCATGGCGTACCGCTATATTTCGGAGTTTAGTGCCTGTTTACCTTAAAAGCCATAACACGGCTTGACGCGTAATTTTCCGCAATACGCGGATTACGTAACTCAGTTTGCCAGACGGGATGCGAGATTCGCTGCAGATTCGGATTCTGGGATTCGGGTACGCAGATTTGTTCCCTTCGAGGGCTTGGCACGTCGAGAAAACCGCTCTCGTAGGCCTGAAAGTGAGGTCCTTACCCGCGGTGCGAATTTAATCAAGACACCTCGAATAGGCTGGATAGCGAAAGTTTAATCAGGCACCTAGCCAGCCGCCATTCGATGGCGCGCTTCGCTTACCGTCGGCGTTATTTTCGCAAATTACTTAACTCCTCCTCCACTTGGGAGATGGGACTGATTACCTGCTCGTCATTACGCAGCTTCAGCTAAATCGTCAGCAATCAGAGATTTAATCAGAGGGGAAAACCACGAGTGGATTCTACACAATATATCATGCCGCACCGCATAAGAGGATACAGATCTCCATCTGCTTTAGATAGTGCTTACGCTTGTTCTCGTTAAACATCGAGTTGCATTACAACACAATAGCGAGGATCTTAACTGCGTGCGATAACATTTAGTGCACATCGTCACAAACATAACTCACTTGCTCCAATTTACGACTTGACTACGTTTCGATAACAAGCATTCTATTAATTATGGTAATATTGTTATTTCTGTTATTTCATTCCATATTTGGATTAGTTTTATACACTGAGAAACAATTTATTAAATTTTAATTAACATTTCTTTGAATAGTCCTAGAATATTCACTTACGATAAATAAATATTTAGATAAATGAAAAAAATAATAGTCGAATCAGATACACACACAAATGGTTCTTATATCTAATAAATATCTATGTGTTTACATTTAGTAAAGATTACAATAGAACTATTTAAAGAAATATTTATTAAAGTTTAGTAATTTTTTCTCAATGTATTTATTGCATTATGATATTATATAACAAATAATCTTTATTATATCAAAAAAATGAATAAATTCTAAAATTCTAATAGGATTTCACACACACACACAAGTAGAATAATTACATATTCTGATAACACATTATTAATACTGATCTCATTTAATTTTCCTTAAAAAATAAATAAAGATATAAATGTAATTATTTTTATCATAGATAAAAAATTACAGAGGAAGGGGAATTAGCACAAAAGAAAGATCATCTGAAGAAAAATGTAAGAATAATAGACTAAAGAAAACATGAGAGAAAAGAACAATCTGAGAATCAGTAGAACGAGAAACAACCACTGAAACTTACAAGCTCGAGAACGAATAAAAATATATATGAGAGTAATTGAAGGAAAATAATATTTATGAAGAAGAACTAAAAAGAACAGCAATTGAATGTGAATAACGGACAATCTTGGGAAATGTGAAATATAATTTAATATTTATAATTTAATACTTAAACTAAATATTTATAATCTGTGGTCAATTTTCATTGTACTTATATATAATATTTGCTGTTAACATTGCTGTAAGCGAGACCATACATTTGTATTCGTAAATAAAAATATCCGTAGTTAAAATTTTTGAGATTAAAAATAAAATTAGAAGAAGCGAAATAATCAAACGATTATAAAAATTCGAATTCATTTTTTGGATTCCTTCTATCTATATAGAAACTTTTGTTAAGCAGTACACCAGCGAGAAAGGACCGTCAATTAGACGCCGAATTAATGTCGACATCATCGTATCGATGTCGATTCGATGAGTCATTTCTCACTGGGATGCGTTAAAATGCAAACGAGGATTCCGGCAACTACAAGTTAGCACAGTGTATCACAAAATGATGCTGCGAATTCATACATATTATCTCCTACCTGCGTGTTCATAGATTTTGCAAAGCCGTTCATCTTTGAATTTATTATGATGATCTGAATTTCATTCAATTAATTAACTACATGAATAAAGAGAATATCTTTCTCGATTAATGTATCTTCTTCTGTCCGCTAAATCGGACAAAGGAACGTATAATTTTTTGAGAGCACGACGCCGAGAGGGATGAACCTGCAACAGCTTTATCGAAGCTCGTTTAAAACCACGTCGGAATAATTCGCCGCATATAATGTAATATTGCCGTTGCGATCTATTACGATAATTACAATTGTAACGTGCGAGGCAGGGATCGTTTGCTTTATTAACGAGGAATTCTGTCGTATAAAACGATTAAAGAGAAAATATGGCTTGTACAAGTTAAACGCGCACGATTCCACGGAAGTTGCATTAATTGTGGCGATTATTCCCCGCAATTTTTACGAGTTCCCTATTTGCTTCTTCACGTCGCGATTTATTCTTCACATCGCGTACGACGAATATACGACGACATGATAAAGAATTCTCAGCGGCGGCAGAAACAGCTTTAATTAAAAGCGAACAAGATGTAAGCACACGAAATGGAAATCCGCTCGTTTTGTCGTCTTCCATCTCATTGTCAGCGAAATTCGCACATTATTTCCTTTAACGACGACGATCCTGAGAACATAATGCGAAGCGAACTAAACCGCGATTTTCGCGTTCCGACTTATGTATTGCTGTTATCTTTTGTTTTTTTTTATTATCAAGTTAGTCACAATAAACATGGAAGTCGCGTTTTATAAGACAAAAAAATATATATATAATTAAAAATTGACTCTGAAACGTTTACACTTTTATGATAAAACTGGATTATTGATTTAGACTTATTTTGACACGTTTTAAAAATATACTAAAAGAAAATAATAGGTTACCTCATCTGTAATGTTAAAACGATCTGAGATAAATCAAACCTGTGACTTTAGATTAAAATTTAATGTAAGTATATACTAAAAAATAATAAGTAAATTATACTAATTAATTTGACTAATTTTAATATACAGTTTTCCTATTTCTTTTTCTTTCTTTCTTTCAATCATGATAACATTCTTAACCCTCGATTACAGCAAGTCGTTTGTACCCGAAGCAAAAATTTTAGATATCTGATGATCGATATTATATTTTAAACTATAGGTAAAAAAAATTTTGAATTTTTCCTATTAATTGCCGAAAACGAAAATTTATTTGTCTTTTGTACTACAAGTCCTTTAAAATTTAGGTACAGTTTTCATAGGTTTAGTTAAGGATTAATAAATTTTGACAAGTAAACGTGTAATGAATTTGCTTTATTGGCTTATCATAGTATTAGCCTTAAGCACCATTATGTAGGTATACAAATACATCATGTATTTACGTACCATTTTATGTGCACATAATATATACGCCAACACATTATCTTTAAACATAGTATTGTTCACGATCACAAATGATATCGCCACTAAAGCTTAACAATTACTAACCTCCGTACAAACTCATCTATGCGGGCGGGTTAATCGCAAATTCCTTTTGCATTGGTACACGCTGGATAGACGAACTCTCTTTTGGGGTTCTCGACTTGACCGCTTGCGGGTATGTGGCACGCGCGGGATCTCTCAAGGAACACGTTCAAGCAGGATTGCTTTCATGTAGCGTCGTATAGAATTACAAAGGCTTTGATCCTTCACTTCGGCAAAGTGCTGCGGGCTATTATTGCCTTAAGTGCCGAAGTCAGAGACATACGCGGTTATCTCATTGATGAGAAAAATCGATCATGTTAAATGCTCGAAGATTAGCATTATACGCTCATGTATCATTATGTAATATCAATCAATTTTTAAATGGCTCTACTCCTAATATATATGAATAAAAATTTTTCTAAAGAATCGCAACTTTGAATGATACGATAAAGTAGAAATAAAAGTAATTTTTCGTTCTTGTACTTTGAAAGATTATTGTTGGATGTCGATAATTATATTTAACTCTGAGATATTTATAGTCGATTCTTATATTTAACCATCATAGTCATAAACTAATTACAGAGCTGTATTAGCATCTCTCAAGACAAATTTTAAGACGGTCTTAAAATATCAAGACAAATTTTAAGACGGTCTTAAAATAAGAACAATGAGTTATGACTACGAATATCGACCTAAGAATAATTTTGACACATTATGCAGTAAAAATAAAAATGTTGTATTAATAAAACAGTTAAGTATGTCAATATTGTAAAATTAAATCTTCATATTTTAAGAGAAATTACACTGCTTCTCTCGATCAGCTCATAAGAGGATATAATTTGTGACATTAAACTCTACTTACAATGGCATCAAATACGTATTATCCATATATTGATACGTGTAATGTTCACATGCCTGTGTTATACACGTATAATTATTTATATTACTTCGACGGATGTTCGCGTTAATACAACGAATGACTTAGCCGTTTATTACGAGTAACGAGATTAAAAGTGTAATTGATCACACGCTCATTGACCGAATAAATTTTCGTTGATAATCTCGCGAGACAACGTTGCGAGAAATGAATCACGATGCGACAGTTCGCAGCACGTGTAATACAATTTTTCGCGCCGCACGATGCGATAAGGACGATAAATGCGCTGATATATATTAGAAACATGCGTATTACCATGTTGAAACGTGTGAAAGGGAAATTACGCATGATACATCAAGTCATATAAAATTCTAATCTCGATCATTAATAACCATGAATAGAGCAGTGCTAGCACAGGCTGTCGCGACGTGTTTACGAAGCTATTTATCTTTCTCGCGCACTAATCATGGCTGGAGTAATTGTGGCTTGATTTTGCCATTAATGAGAAACTGGTTATTGACGCAAGTAGGTACTGGTCATTCCGATAGTTTCGTGCTATTTCGCACGAAATAGTAATTTATTGATAAATCCATAGAGATTTCAGGATCTTCATATTACAGAATAATTAACATACTATATATATATATAAATTTATATATTAATAATTTATAAATTTCAACGGGATTTTTATGGATTGAAGTATTAATTAAGACTCGAAGCCTGCAAGAAAAGAAATATATTAAATGTAGTGAATAAATAAATGCTATATTTCTGTTGATGTATTTCATAATTAAAGAAATTTTCTTTCTGTACATAAAATATCAGTTCATTACTTGCTGAAACAAAGAAATAAGTAATCTTTCCAGAATGTGTAAGTGCACGATATTTTTCCGAAGATAGATATGTTTTTTAAATATTTATATGTGTCGCGTTCGTACACAGTTAGTTATTTTCGAACGTATATATGGAATTTATACGTGCTACTTGTTATAATCGATAAGTAACTGTGAAACGGAACAACTGCAATTAATAGCACGAAATGCATAAAACGTCGGCTACATTTCTATGAGTTAATCGATATAAAATTGCATGGATGTTCAGCACGTTTGAAAGCATCAATGACTTGTTGCATATGCAACAAGCTTTGAGTCTATACAAAATATATATATAAACAAAATATTTTGAATAAAATATGAATAAAATATTTTTTGCATCAATACAAAGCATTAATACAAGCAAGCGATGCAAATATGACATCACTCACTAACGATAAAATCGGAAAATAAAATAATAAAAGGTTTAACGTAACGCACTGAGTAAGATGTCAGGTTAAAAATGAACGGATCAGAAGATTTTGATTATATTAATTAGAATTTCGGTTATTTCAATTAGAATTCTAGTAGATTTAATCAGAAAATTCTGATTTGTCCATTTTCAACCAGAATTCCAATCCAACCGGACATTTTTCTCACGCATATCCTTAGATATGACTAATCAAGAGCTGAAAGGCTGCTTCAGAAAGGTTAGTTGCACGGTCAAGTTCATTGAAGAACGTTAGTTGCGTATCACCTAAGCACATGTAGAACATTGTTCGGGACGAGAAACTTGATTTCGTTCGATCAACAGGTCTTAAGATCGTGACAAGTGCCGCTTTACACACAGAGCAAAGGTGTTGCGCTTGAGCAAGCAAGCGTGACAAGTGCAAGTGTATTAGAGTCTCGAACTTTGATTTACGTAGCAGCACTACCAACCCGTGAAGGAACGTTGACAGCACGCCGATGTATTAATTATTCGCAGGAACACGTGGCTATCGCGTTAATAAACTTATGAAATCTGTATGATAAAGAATATACCGTCCTATTATTTTCCAGGGTGTACAAACAAAATTATTCCGTATTTATATGGTAGATAGTATACATCATACTGGGTAAAAAAGCCTTAGTGAACATAGGTCAAAAATTCATTCTAGGTTGAATTCCTAAGATATAAATAATTTTGTATGTTAGTATCATAACTGACTTATTCGCTTCTACATGTCGTATGCAACGTGAAGATTTACCTCAGTGTTTACAAACCACGTTCTGAATGTTACGATTTAATTTCCATACACGTTCCATAATAAAAAATTTCATCGGGAATTAACCGAGCCGACATCAACCAGCCGATTACGATTGGATGAGTATTATTATTAGGGAGATCATTTTATTGGATCTGTAATTCTCAAATAAATAGTGCTGAATGGTTTTTTTAACACCCTATATACCTATATAAAGAGAATTTATTTTATTCGAATATTTGTATTGTTTAATAAAAAAAAAGCGTTATTATCGCATTGGAATATGGTATATATGAAAAGGAAATTATACTATCTAATATTCCAATAAAGAAAATCTTTCTCATCGCTTCGTGTTTTAATTAAGAAAAATATTAATTTCAAATTGATGAGAAAATTCATAAATGAGAGAAAAAGTGAGACAAATAGAGGGCAGATTGTACTAAAGATTTACATAGTCAATTGATTAATATATCAATATTTGAATAAGATAATTTGAATACGATAATAAATAAAAGATAAATTGTTAAGAATGAAATTCTTTAACGTGAGATTTATATCATTTGCTGGTTTTTATAAGCGTGCAATAAAAAGCCATAAATCAGAGAGATGGTCAACGTTTTGATACGCTTAAATTGCGCATTTAATAACATTTCAGCGAGTGAGAAGATCATCTATGGCGATATACGAGTGTTATCTTAATTGTCGATTATTTGAGGGCTTTGTTACCGTAATGGAAACAACACTCGATACGCCTTTTCGCGCGCCGTGTGAGTAAGTTTGTGAGTAATTAAGTACCGGAATGAAGATTGATTAACTACGCGGGGATGCTCGTTAAGATCTCATCGCTTTTGTATCGCGAACTTGTTGAAAGCTCTCCTCTCTGTCCGTGTTTTTGTTACCGTTTAGGGCTGTTAACGTTTGATCGAGCGTAAAAATGACCTAAAAAAAATTATCATTAACGATAAGTATACCTAACGATTCCACACTCAATTATCAATCCAAAGCTTTCTTTAGGTGTTACTAAAATAAAATCTTTATTGTCTTATAAAAAACTTAATATTTCCTTATGTAATCTTTTAATTACTTATTTTTATTAACAATTGTCAGTTTATTCAAGCAAATATATTTGATGAATTTGCGACATTCGACACATATAACAGAAGAAAATAGCAGTATCAATGAGTGTTGCGTATATAGCTTCATCTCCGCAGAAATGAGATAAGAGAAGAATTATTCAGTGATTGTGTACATCTTAGTAATTTGTAAAGCAGTACTCGCGGTCGGGAAATTAATTCGGGCGCGCTCTCAACAGGCGGTACGTGACAAAACGTAAAAATTAAAAGCTTCATAGTCGCCGGACATTCTGTACCTGAGATTAATCGCCGAACACTCGGCACTTCAGACGAAGCAGAGCTCTAAACCACCCCGACTACGACCGCGATATCTCGCGCAAAGGGCGGACAGAATTACGTTAGCCTTATCGTTAGCCGTTAACCCACGTGCCCGTTTCCGAGTGATACGTACAGTACGCCGTTGAAATTGCACCGGGAGAAAAATAGCCCGGAGAAATTCCGCGATGTTAGCATGTCGTACTACGTCGGGCTACGGTCGCCCGTCGGGATAAGTATCCCGAGCGAATGAGAAATTTCCGTGGGAATTTTAATTGAGCTTCTGACGACTGGGGCGCAATAAGCGCTGGAAAGCAAGCTGCTTCTGACTCGTGATCTCGTCCAGTGCGACCTCGCCGTCTGCACCCGAGAGTAAAAACTTCGCTTCTTGGTTGGAATTCACGTAATCCACGTAAATACATTTTTACGAGCTTATCACCGACGTTTACTATTGTTTTTTATTCGAGAGTTTTTACTCTCGGGTGCAGTCTCGTCTTTTGTTTGATTTCGGTGAACCTAAAGCCTAAAGGATATTTTAATTTTTTATATTTTCCATTGGTCGTTATTATTATACCGTGGAATCGTATTTAAAATAATTTAATATGTATCTTTCAATCTTTATCTTTATTAATAATTTTTCTCTTTCTCTTTCCTCGAAATAAATTTGTTGAAATAAATGGAACTTTAAATTTAAATTATATTAAAATTAAAGTTTTGTATTTTTCAACTAATTAATAATTAAGATCGTCTCAATCTATTTAGAGCTACAAAAAATAAATTTTTTAATTACCTAAAAGTTTAAATAGATGTAGTCTGAAAATAATTTTATTGGACACCAAATAAATATGTAGGACACTCAAGCTCGATGAATGATACTGAAAAAAGTTTTGACATTCTAACAACCAGTTTGAGCGTCCTATATAATTATTTTGATAACCCAACAAAATTATTTTCAGATCTGTGTCTAGCTAAATTTTTAGACACTTCAGCAAAATCGTTCTTTGCATTTAGCATTGTAATTTGTTAGCTTTATGATAATGGTGTGTCATTATAATATGATATATCATTCGTATTTATTTATTAGTCTTATAATTATTTTGATAACCCAACAAAATTATTTTCAGATCTGTGTCTAGCTAAATTTTTAGACATTTCAGCAAAATCGTTCTTTGCATTTAGCATTGTAATTTGTTAGCTTTATGATAATGGTGTGTTATTATAATATGATATATCATTCGTATTTATTTATTAGTCATTAATAGACTGCGGAACTTTATGCAAAATACTTAACTGAATATTAACTATCGGACAGTTTTAGTGGTCAATCGTTGTTTGTTAAAGAGTTATTAAAAAGTGAAGTAAAAAGATTGAGATTGCCATCTGTAAATTTACAAAATTGCAAAATATGCATTTTATGCAAAACGTTCAGTTAAGTATTTTGCATAAACTTCCGCAGTCTAGTCATTAACTTATTATTTCTTTGTTGTACTACAATATAAATCTCTAATTTATTTATCTCAGTGCATTTGCAATGTGTGTATTGTATTGCGAAATACATGCGCCTCGAAGATATTTGAATCGTCGCTCGTGTTTGAGGAATGAACCCTCGAGAACCGACAGCGCGGGATAGCCTACCGACGGAAGAGTCGTCTACTGACCACCTTTCCTCTCCACTGTCAGCAAACGCGTCAAGTGTAAATTGCAGTAGATTCAGCCGATCTAGGTCAGATCCTTCGTGCACGGGTTGTCGGAACTGCGACCGAGCGCTTCGCGATTAAACGAATCCGCGAATGTGGGAGACTCAGGTTTCCCTCTGAACAGGTTTCCCTCTGCGAGGTAGGTCTTCTTTCTCTCAGCCCCGGAAGCCCCTTATCACCTCCTGAAATCATACCTGCGTCGGGATCGAGCTTCTTGATTTACGATCTGGGGATACGAAGTTGCACACATCGCAGCTTTTACAGCTCGGACCACATATACGATTGATCTTTTCATATAACGCGCGATACTTTGCTCACCAAACTATTTCGATTCGCGGAATTTTGACGAGGGGATTTCGTGCGATACACGATTTAATGAATGGGTTGAAACAACACGCGAAATTCAAAGAAAGTTATCACGGGCAAATTGTACGGTTGCAATTAGAATTATAATTAATCTTTAACTGATACGGCGAAAAGGAGAAAAAGAGTCACGCACGTGCTACAAGAACGAGATCATTGACATTTCTAAATTTTAAAGTGGGAATGTAGCATTAATAAAATATATCATGTAAGTTAAGAAACGAGCACAGTGTGTTATAGATATTAAAAATAAATTAATAGTTTATTCATACGACATATGCATATTTTAAGAATAAAAACGTTTCATAAACAAGAAGAATGGTTTTGCTGATGCATCTAAAAATTTAACTAGATACACAGATCTGAAAATATATATAATTTTATTTGGAGCTTCAAAATAATTAAGTAGGACATTCAAACTGGTTGCTAGAATGTTAAAGTTTTTGCAGCATTGTCACTAACGCTTATCATTCTACATAATTATTTTGATGGTCCAACAAAATCATTTCAAATTTATCAAACTAAATTTTTAGATAGTTTAACCGTTCTTTTCATGTACTCATTATTAAGTCTTTTCAACTAATATATAAAGAAATAATTTAACAACATATAATTAGATAATCGATAAATGTTAACTAAATAAAATTCAAATTCATACCAAAACGTTAAAGTAATTAGGTTCGTATATAAAAGTCGCAAAGGTCAAGCATAAGACCATATCAAAAGCTAGACATATATAAGTGATCGAATAAAATAAAAAAAAAACCTAAAAACGTCTTAAGCATCGGATATCATTTATTATACTTTTCACAGATTCCCTAATTAATTTGAAGTGTTAGAGATGTTGCCTGCAGAGAAGTGTCTATTTGATGAATGTAATTATCATAAATACCCCAGTACAGTTAAGAGTTGCATTACAATAATTAGATATCCCATTAAATTGATTGCTCATAAATGGCAAAGTACATCTCTCAATATGCGCGATGGAAACGCCAATTAGTTTAATCGAGTCTCATTCACCTTCTGACGCATATCACGTGCGGAACGAAAGCATAATACAGCTGGCGACGCGACGTTTACAAATGTTATACCGGTTATACCTGAAATCGCAAATTGTAGTATGTGCTAAATTATTTATGCTGACATGTCGGCTAGCTACAATACTCGCACACCATCAATCGCTCAATTCTCACGTTAATGAGTTTGAACTTCAATTTATTTATTACTTCTGTCATATTATTTTCGTACATTGAAAACTTGGTTGCACGAAGATATAACGAGTGGCACGTTCAATTTATTATTCGTAGGTATAATAAATTACTTGGGAATGACATCTAATATACTTGCAATGTAATCTTCTTCAATTTTCAAGATGAAGATAAAAAACAATTTAATGCTTTCCGGTATATAAGACGCGCAGCAGCGGGACGTTCTCCATGACGATATCACGTCATTGTTTCACGGTTCTGGTTTAGTTGATTATTGTTATATGCATACATAACATCTCATTCGACTTGCCATGCCTTGAAGTGCTTCCACTTCAGACAGCCACAATAGTATGGAGAAATATGCAGAGAGCTAGCACAGATGCGATAACGATACATTTAATCGTTTGATGTAGAGAGATACGAGACCATTTGCCTATGCATGCGCGCTCATAATTGAACACATTTATATTCGCTAAAGAATAGCGGACTCGCAATCGCACACTCGTCGTCGTTCTCATCATCGAAACAGCCGTTTGTGTCGTTTCAAAGGGTTATCGAACCGGGCTAATAGTGGAGCTCTTTACTACGTACATCCGCAGAATTTCTTCACAAAGAAAATCCAATTAGCGGTGCGTATGGCGAGCACTGGCGGCTGTATTTCCCTTCACGTTCATTATCATAGCCGTAGTCCATTAATCGGGTTATCAAATGTGGCGAGGTCGATCGTTAATGTCTATCCTACCTTATTGGACGCTGCCATAAATCCCACCGATCAAATTATATGTCGCGAGTAATGAGCATTTACGATAATAATATATTATAGTAATACTTATATTATTAATCCGTGCGTTATATTGTATAAACGGTAGCTTGTTAATCGCATGGTCGCATTTACGTTCAGTTGTTGCACCAGATTTATCATATTATAGATACATAGCGCCGCTTGTTATTTCAAATAGACGAATCGCATGGATGTTTTCGCATGTATACGTGATACCGTATAATTCACTACACTTTAGCGAATATGCTAATCATCGGCGCTAATCGGGAGACCTGCCACAGAATTAAAGCAAAAAGCAGTTACGCATGAATTTAATATTAATTGCGCGTTTCGCGTATCGTGCGCAATGATGAGAGAAGGTAAAGAGAATTTTTACAGATATATCAACCCGACATTTCTTCGTCACGACAAAGAAGGCGGAGAGACGTTTCCATCGAGCGCTAGCTAACTTCCGGTTGGCTCTCCTTCGTGAAAGCCGCGTATCTCGCGTTTTAAACTGCAGTAAAGAAAAAAATTCTGTGTCAGCTGCTTAAGCTTAACGTCAGTGTCGTTCTTTAAATATAAAATGCGAATTGTTACAAAGCACGCAAGTCTTTGTCTTTTAACTCTTTCCTTGATAATTCATAAACTAGACAGATAAATTAACTAGAAGACTAATCGTCGAGAATTATTACATTATAGTAAAAAAAATTTAAACTTTTCGGCAAATCGCCATTGTATCTTATTTCATTCACTATTCATTTTGTCGCTATTATATTTCAGACGCAACAGACAGCAATAAAATCTTATGCGAATGGACAATTGCGCTTAAGAATTGCTTTTTATTCGAGCGAACGCGTCTTTTATGGAGCTCCTGTTTTCGATCGAGCCGGATAATCTCGATAAGAAGCGCATCGTCTCGTCAATATTGATTTAAGAATAATTCAGAATGATAAGACTAATTCAGAAAGAAATAAAAGAATGATTCTTGTTTATAAAATAATTAATTAATAAGTTGACTTATATAAGAATTAAAAAATATAGCACCAAAAATGTGGCGATACAACCTCAATAAATCTTTTGAATATTCGAAGCAGAAAACTAACGTAATACTCTTATGCACAATCAATATTTACTCTTTTTCAAAAAATATTGCAGCACAAGAGCAGCACGCAAATACAATACACGCACCGTTGTTATATTTAGTTAACAAAATAAATTTAAATTAATATTAGTATAACTTTTAGTAACGTGCAACTTTCTCGCAAATTATTAATGGTATTGAATATAATATTTAGGTATACAATTCATTTTATATGTGGAATATTAACAAATTTCAAAAATTGATAAGAATATAATTAAAATGCGTTCTATAATAACAATTTTATACGAATGTAATTACAGTATTGATGATCATTTGCAGGTAGGCATATATATGCAGTTACGCAATTCAATTTAATTACTTAATTTATATCGCATCATGTGCAAATATGGATGCTTCGTAAATGTGAATATTATTAATGCGCTTTGTATCTTCTAAATAATTATTGGCAATACTTTGAGAACAGGTTTACATGATTTAATAAAAATCTATAAGTATTCACAAACAAAAATAGATTCTCTCAACACGTTAGGTATCGCGTCTTGAGGAAAGCTCACGGTTGTAGTACGTATTTCACAGGAAGAAGGAAGCCATTCGCGATGCCAGCTGAGAGGAAGGAAGCGATTTAATGCGATCTCTTGGATCATTTTTCAATGCACGCTACGCGAAGATGTGCTGTCTATTAATACGTAATCGGTTTTATGACATCGCGAGTCATCGTGAAACGCCATTTGGAACTCGCATCGACTCTTGCAAAGTGGAATGCTTGTGCAGGACTGTCAGTACAATTTTACTTACTGTAAACAACACATATACGCAAGAAACTAAAATAGATTCTTAAAAAAATGTTATTCAAATAATTTTTGTTCATCATATTTAAAAAATTGTAATATTTTAATATTCATTTTCGTTCTATAATCATTTTGCCATAGTATTTTTATAATGTTAAAAATTAATATTATAATGTAAAAATAAAGTAAAATATGTAGGTACTTATATTAAAGAGAGATCTTTATAAAATACCATAAAAATTTAAAATTATGTTTACAAATAATCTAACTTAAAATAAATATCTGTCTTTAATATGTAAAATAATAAACATTAAAAATACAAACGATAAATAATTATAAATAACTTACCCTCATATATATTTCAGAATTTTTAAAAATCGAAATGATTCTTTTAAAATCCAATTATATAACTGTGAGTTATTTATAATTGGATTTGAAGTTTGCATTTTTTTTATACATTAAAAATATGTTTTTCTTTTTAAATCAGATTTTTAGTAAATATAATTCTAAGTTTTTACAGTCAAAAATCTATCTTTAATGTAAGTATCTAGTTATTTTTGTTTTGCTTCTATATATTAATTTATATATTTGTAGATATTGTTATAGTATTCAAATTAGTGGGATACTTTATTTTTTTTTAATACTGTCTTTTCTATTTATTTTGATACCGTCCATTACAGACTAAAATGTAAGTGAAGCTCTCTAGTGCGCTTAATCTTATTACCACAGTTTGTTTGTTAGTTACTTCCTCGTTTATTAATAGTAGCATGTTCTCTTCGTACCATATTTATCTGACTGTCTCGGAAGTACATCTTCACATGGACATCTGCATAAGCAATCGGAACCGGAACCGGGCGCGGATGTGCACACGCGTGTATGCGCAGCGACGTGTATGCAGAACGTGCCGGTATAAAAGCTTAGAAAATACGCTGGTAAGTTGCAGTTCTCACTTGGCCGCCTCAAATATCGTAATGGTGAAGATGACTTTCAAGGTAGAGTGTCGAAACTCGTCGCGACGGAAGGAAACGTGACGCGGATCAGAGAAAGTGCTCGTTAAAGAACAGCTCCGCGACACAGAGACGAAAAGATAGAAACAGATATAGAAAGAGATAGAAGGAGAGGAAAAGAAAAAAGAAAGCAGAAGGAGAGAGTGAAATATAAAGGGTTAAGAAGGGAATAAAGGTGGAGGGCGATGGATTCTAAATTGCCATTAATTAAGCACGCATAATTGGCCCGGTAATACGTGCTTGGAAGGAAGTAAATAATTCGACACTGGGAAGGTATAAGCTCAACGCGGTTTTCTCGGAGACCTAAGCAATGTCGTGAATGTAAAATGGGATTAAAGTGTTCCTTGACATTAAGTCTACTCGATGTAATTAGTTCGTTCAGCTGGATTGCCACGAGCGTAAGTTTTTGCAAAAGATATAGTGTCCGTTTCACAGCGGAGCTGGGCGTGCTCAAGAGATAGGTAAGGATTCTGGGGTTGAACTTCATGAAAATTAAAAAGTGCACGCTGACTTTTAACAAACGTTTCTCTTTAATTGTATTAAGCGCTCGTTCTTTTGTGCTTGGCTAATCTTGAAGTCTTCTCAACCTCAGAGGTCTTATGTTAGTTGTTTTATTATAGCTAAGAGCTTCTATTATTTTCTTACGTACATGTGTGTGTATACGTATACCAGTGAATACATTTTCTGCTTATATATTTTAACGAACTCGCGTTTTACTTCTATTGTGAGAAAAACTGATATTAAGAGTCACTAAAGCTTTTAAATTAAGTTATTATTCTGATGATAATTGTGTAAAATTGTTTATTATATTCAACTTGTTTATTATATGCTACAAATTTTGAGCGAATTATAATGTAACATTTATATATGACTTTTTGATAATGTTACATTAAGTATACATGATATTGTGAAGTTTCTCATAACTCGACGAGTGCATGTAAAACCTTACATAGTACATTTTAACATGCACATATTCTATCTCTTTTCGCATATATTCTACTATATTCCTAACTTGAGCGTATACTTATATATGCAATAACGCAAACTGTACTTCTCCACGTGCATTTTACATATATAATCATTATGATAAAACAGTGTCTGCATGTTGCATTAGTTTTGACAAAATTTACATAAAATAAAATGATAATTTATGCTTGTATCTTATTGCTAGTAACATAGTCAATATTTTCAATCAAGTATCAATTTTGAATAATTTACAATATATTATGTTTATCGTTTTACGTTGCGTGTTCAATCTTGCTCGAAGAGATAATATAACAATCTGCTGATTACATCAATTTATAATTACAAGTTAAAAGATTTTAATATCAAGTGAAAAACTTTAATTTTTAGTCGCGGAAGCTGATAAAGCAGAAATCAGTTTCACTAAAATATCTAAAAGTTTAGCTAGATATAAATCTGAAAGTAATTCTGTTTGGACTACCAAAATATTGTAATTATGCAGGACACTCAAACGCCTCAAGCTATGTAGTTGCTGGAACGTTAAAACTTGTTGCAGCATTGTCATCACGCTCAGGTTCCCTAAAAAAATTATTATGATGGTCCAACAAAATTATTTTCAGATCTGTATCCAGCACAATGTCAGGTCTTTTAACATAAAATCGTACTTTTCATGTAATAATGTTAAAAAAATTAGGATTAATTTAATTAATCTCTTAATTTTTAATTAATTATATAAAATGTATTACGCCATTTATACCGAAAGAACGATTTTGAAGTATCTAAAAACTACAAACTAGATACAGATTTAAAAGTAGTTTTGCTGGACCATCAAAATAATTATGTAAATAATTCAAACATAATAAGCAATGCTGTCAAAAGTTTTAACATTCTGATAATTAGCTTGAACGTCTTTTTACATAATTACTTTATGCAAATTTGTACAGCTAAATTTTTAGATATTTCAGCAAACTCGTTCTTTTTGTGTACGAGCAAAGACGAAGAAACTTTTCCCGATGAATCGTACGTTCATTTCGCTCTTTCAATCGAATCACTTCCTCCATCGTATTGGTTTACGTTGGTTTGAACATTGACGACCGAGCTGTCGGGATCCCCGTAATTAAAAACGAGAGGTCGATGACCCGGCCATCGCTACTCGATGTCGACGTATATTGTAAATGTCTAGAGTTTCATCATGGGATCGAGTGTGTTTTGTATACACAAGCGACATCGATCGTATAGATCACGGTTACATTTCCGTGCAATTTTGACTCATCCAACATATTTTACCAGCTTGAAATATTCCACCTTGTTTGACTGTTTATACAGGCGCACGAAAAAAGTATCTGACATTGGAACACATAAAAATGTTTAAATCACATCTTCCTTCGCTCGGCAATTCCTTCCCGTCAATCGATTTTATTTTGCAACAAAATTTTTTCTAAAAGAAGCTTTTTCCCCATAAATAAGAAAATCGCAATGGACCAGGAAAATTACGAAGACGGGTAAATATATCCAGCGCTCATGTAAATGAACTCTTCGGTTCATAACGCGCGCTATTTACAATCATGATCGATAACTACCAGAGCATCGAAAGCCCCTTCCGCCGTGTCCAGAGGTGAGTTCCCGGACAACACGACACCATCGACATGAACTTCTTGTGTCGCAGGTCACCGTCGCACTAACCATTGGCCTCGCCCTGGTCGATCGATCAATCGCCGGCGTGATACCGCTGGACCATCATCATGTCTCGGTGGCTAGCTCGTACATGCATTTTCAAGGGCCAGTACAGGGACCTGAATACGAGGTGAAAGTGCCACACGTACCTTTGGACCATCTCAGCGAGCACAACTTTTTGGGCCACCACGAGCTTCCCCATCACGACGGTTACACGGTTGACTATGTGGCGAAGCCAAAGTACGAATTCTCATACGGCGTCGAGGATCATCATACTGGCGACTTTCACGGCCAGAAGGAGTCCAGTGATGGTAAGTGAAAAAGGACGAGTCACTTTTATGCTTCCGTGACTTTCGCGGGACGACAACGCGACGAGCCGAGTCCTCGAATGGCTGGCTACCTGTGGCTACGGTCGTTTATCCGATTTCCACCGGCGCCAGCACGACGTTCCGCTGACGTTGGCAAAAATTGCCATGGGTGAAAAGAAAATTGCATTTCTGCGAAGACTGTCCACGAGCGCACCCTCCGACACATCGAGAATACACGAGCAAGTATGCGCGAATGCTTATGCGTACGTGTATGGGTGTGAGTGTGTGTACATTCGTGTCAACTCTTCAGTTGGAACTACGTTTTCTTACTTGAGTTGTGAAGTTGACTCGAATTGTAAACTGACTTCAACGGCACATCGGTACGATACTGTACAAGCGTGCCGTGTCGAAATATAAACTTACCTCAAAATAGAACAAACTTTACAAATGTATTCCTTAATCAAGTTGGAATCAATTCTTCTTTAGTGAAAGAAAGCTTTCAATTTTTTAACTACAAGCGACTGAAAAACATTTCGGGAATTACGCTTCGAAAATTCAAATAAATAAAAAAGGTTTTCATCTGCGCTTTAAGCAAATTTTATTCGAACAGAATTTTTTGAGTTTTAAATATGTCACGGTACGTAATATAAATATTTAAAAAATTATGAGAGAAGAGCGTTCCTTATTAAACCTTCATTCTAAAAAATTAGTTTTGAATTAATCAAAAGATACGTATGCAAAGATTCAAACATTTTATTTAACATTTTGCATAACTACGTAAAAGTGGAATTATTTAAAATTATATATATAATATATTGAGATAACTAAACATTGCGCGCGATTCTAATAAAATAGTTTTAAAATAAATTTAAATTTTTATTCTTATGCATAACAATTGAAAAAGCAAAGAAATAATAGAAATTAATAAATAATATTTATATATAGGTTGCTCTAATTCTGGAATTATTTTAGTCATTAGAAAAATTTGTTTCGTTAAACAGAATTTTTCTATAAAATAATTATTGATAACATAAAAAGTTATTATTAACCTCCCGTCTGCAATCTGAATTTTTTTTGGCACGAGCGAAATTTCACTTCCAAACTTCGAAATAAAAGAGAGTGGAATCCAGTTCCCTTATTGCTACGTTATACATATTTTAACAAATTTTTACTTTTACCTCATTTTTGCTAAAATTTCAACTTTTATTGAATACAAGCTTTAACATTTGGGTTAAAAAACTATTTGATAATGTAATAGGGAAGTTAAAAAATTACCCTGAATTTTTCCATATTTTTTAAAAGCTTGAATAGTAAAAAACTTGGGTTGGACAAAAAAGAGGCAGATTGCGAGCGAAGAAAGTAAAAATATAATAACATCAAACGAAGAAGATTTAACCATTTTTCTACCTCCTGTCACGATTATCCACAATCTCGAACTGCATCAAGAAACTCCTTTCTACCTCTTGAAGGCTATTTCTTTCACGCAGGACACGGCGTGACCGGGGAGTATACCGTGAAGGATCCAGGTGGTAGCCTCCGGGTCGTCACCTATCACGCGGACAAGGAGGGATTTCACGCAGTAGTACACACTACCGGGAAGAATGATCATTCAGGCGGAGTCTACGGCGGTCAAGGACATGAGACCCAAGACCATCTACACGAGTACGCCGCGTTATCCGCGCACGCTGCAGCGTTCTGAAAGAAAACTATAGCGACCACCATGACAACTGGTGACTGATCGCTTTTGTATGTACCTGGCACAATTAGACTTTTCCTTTCCCGAATCGTCAACGTTGATGTTTCCGTTTTGTATACCAAAGGTAACAACGGTGCTATCCGTCCGACATTACACGCAAGGATAACGTATCGTATATATTTGTAAATATATAGTTTATCCCTCTTATACACGATAAACGACATAAACATGATGGAAAAATACATGTTTATCCCTTTTGTGTTATATAGGCAGCAGTATGCCCTGCTTTTCCAGTATAGAAAATTATTGACAAAATGTGATAGACACATAAACTATATGAATAAAAATTTACAAGATTAATAAAGGTTTCCGATGAATAATTGACGTTTCACTTAATTGAAGTAACGTGACCGAAAATATTTTTTATTATGTACTCCTATTCTTTTATGCATAAAACTCTTTTTATATTTATCGAAAACCTTTTAATTGATTAACATTTTAATCGAGCGCTCGAGTTTATTTGAAAACTCCCGTTGAAATGAGTGAAAAGTTAAATATACAATATAAGCCACCCACAAGTTATAATTACTCAATTTGCGAGAATTTCTGCGCTTTACTAAAATTACTCGATGGCCCGAATTCTGACCGGATTCGTTAAAAAAAAAAACAATACAAAATATTTGAAAAATATAAAATATTTCTAAAAATACAATAAATTGATCATTTTGTAGTCCCAATTACAATATTTATTATCGAATTTATTTTTGAAAGGATATTAACAATACTATTGTTTACATAAATTTTACATACTTTTATGAATTTGACAGACATTAAAAGGTATATTTTATTTCGAATTATATAGTACTTTATGGCAAAAACAAAGTGACGTGTGCCTAAGCTTATTAACTAATACAGCTGATCTGATTATGAAAGGTATACGAGAACTATGTCGCAACATATTACATAGCAGCTCAGAAAGATAAAGTGACAGTGATGATACACGCGTGGTGCAATTGCTTTAAAGTTATGTTGTAAATTATCTGTCGCATTTCAGTGGGACGCGACATAATATGCACATACTGTAATAACACGGAGGTCGCATTGTTACGAGATAGAACATCTTATTATGCGACTATCGATCATTAATACCAGGAAACTGCGTGGCAGAAGATCCGCGAGCAATACACGTAAGGGGTGGATCGTTAGGTATTGCGCACTAATAAAAATCAACTGCTCGTAACAGAGGAATACGAGTGATAACTTTTGAAGTGCGAGGAGATTCCAATCGCCACTGATTACGTGGATTATCGAGTAACGAGTGGCGCAGGGTCGATCGCTGGCGAATGAAAATCCAGGTCACAGAATTGAATTGTCCATCGAATATTATGGGCGTGCAAACTATAGAAATTATAAATTGTCGTCGGCGATGTTGTTATAAAGTAACCACGGAAAAAAAGCGCTTCTTTTCGTATGTTTAACAAAGAGTTAAAAAGCTCATTTAGATCCGCCCCCTTCTCTCTCTTTTTCCTCTTTTTTTCCTCTTTCCCTCTCTTTTCTTTCTTTCTCTTGCAGCGCACGGTTTCGTGTTACTAATATACTAACAGAAGTTCTTGTAATTACTACTTTTAAAAAAGAATAATGTTTTTAAAGTAAGCGAAAGGAGTGCGCGTTTTATTTATGAAAAAGCCACGTACTGAACATTCGCAAAACAAATATCACATACAAATAAACATCATAAAGTGATGTTTTGCGAATGTTAAACGTAACAAATTTCGAGAAAATAACAAATGGAAGGTGAGTCGAGAATGCTGTAAAACAAACCAAAAAGCAGAAAGATATGTTTTGCAAGTTGCAGAATAGAAAAATTTATATATTTTATGATTCGCAACAATCGAATATTTAAAGGCGATTCTTCTGCAGTATACAATTCGGGAAAAGAAGAGGAAGAGTCATTTAATTCGATCTTATCATGTTGGAACAGGCAAAGACGAGCACATCGTTAAACTGCATCTTGCGCAATCTCTCTGATAATAACGAAATGTCATTATCAAGAATGTTTTGAGGAAAAACACTTAATCCCATCGAGGATATTTCCGAAGCAATAGACTTAGGGGAGATAAAAGAAACACATTCTCGAGCTAACAATAGCGAACATATGCCGATGCAGAAGTGCTTGGGGAGAGGCAGAAGGTGAAAATTCGCACAACGTTAACGCTCCAAATATTACGTATATTACGTCATTAAATCGATATCGATGTTTTCGATAAATATTCGCAACACACGTGTTGCAATAAATCGGCAATGTACATTTCAATAAGTGAACGAATCTCATATCGATAAGACTAAATACCGATGGAGGAAAGTGTCTAATAATTTTATCCGCGTGTCGCTTAAAACTTACGCTCGCGTGACATATCGAAATCGCGTCCGCCTTACGTGCCTTCGTCGTTTCGAACGGTCGCGATAACGACTGTTATATGTAGATATTTCGGGGGTGTTTCCAATTCCTGAGAGCCGCCTACAGCAATTTCCGCAATATCGCGCGAGCTACTAATTACTGCTGGCATCGCGATGATTATTGCTCCCGCTGTTCGCACCCTCAACAAATCGCTCGTGATCGAGCTCCCCCGCTACCGCGACGTAAATGTCGTGTGCTGTCTGACAAAGGAGAGTTTACACGGTTTACCTCCGATCCAGCCGCGTTTACGAGAACCCTCTAGAGAACATTCTAGAGTGAATTTCGCCTCATCAGCATTACCAAGAATTTCGTAATATTCGAAAATATAAATGTTGTAAAAATTTAGAAAAATTAGAAAAATTTCACGTTATTGTTAATGGATAATTTTTATTTTCCTGTAGTTAGTAATTAATTAAGCAAAATTATGAAAGGGGTACACTGAGAAAAAAGTGCTGTTGATTCAATTAAAGTTTATATTACGGACTGTCACTAACATAAGTGATTAATTCATGCGTATATTTTATTGACATAAAGACTTGATTATTGAAATAATAATTTATGCCTTTATGTCAATAAAAATATACATGACTTAATCACTTTTGTTAGTGACAACCCGTAATATAGACTTTAATTGAATCAACAGCATTTTTTTCTCGGTGTATTAATCAATGTAATTATAGGTTTAATTACTGTATATCGTGTAACCTTATTTGGATATAGATTTTGTACATTCTCACGTTTTATTAACCAGTTGATAACCATTGTTTACGCCTGTAGGGCGAACAAATTAATAATTCATATTGCTGATTGGAACGTACGATTGTTGCAATCAAGGTTGTCTCGTCATCATAACGAGGACGTCGTGCATCATGGTTTTATTTGCGTACTCGAAGCATTATAATAATTATAATACGAACATGTGCATTATGCAGCGTATCAAAACGTATGTACGAGTATACAGTTACGCGGATTGTAATTCTCTGAAAGTGCGTTCCTATTACAAAAGCGCTTTTAGAATAGAATATTTCCGTAAAATATATATATCTATAAAATTTTTAATAAATATTACCAGAATTTTTTGGAATTATCTAAAAAATTTATAATAAAGTACTCTTTAAAAAATTCTTTTATTTTTTTAAGTAACGTTTTTGTTAATGTTTCTTTATTAACTGTTTTATAACAAATAAAATGCCATTTACAAACTTTGACATGTCTAACACATACAGCTTTTATAATTCTCTCTCTCTAAAATATAACTTATAATACATATTCTAAAAATTGTCAGCTCATTAAAAAGATTATAACAATCTTTATATCTGATATTCAAGCTTTTTCCGGAAATTTCCAGAGGAACATATGCGGCGTGTCTTGAATATTCCAGAAAAAGAGGCTCTGCATGATGCACTTGCCATGCCGGGCTCGACTCGACCGTAAATTTGCACACGACTAGCAAGCTTGATATAAAAAAGCACGAGGTATAATTCGTCTCGCGAAACAGCAGAGAAAAGTAGACAATCGATTGGCGAATCATAACTTTTGCGAACTATTTTTCCGCGCGTGTTCGCAGTAATAAATCATTTTACGTAATACTAGCGAACCTCGTATAGTCAAGAAAGATGATCGCTAGATTTAATAATTGCACATAAATAGTAACTACAATTGTCTATCCGCCAATATTAAAACATTTTTTTATAAATATATTTTATAAATATATATATTTTAGAATATATATACACAGCTAATAAGTAATTGATACATTTTATAAATGATAAATAAGATGTTTCAACATATTTAAATACGTAAGTTTATCGTCAATTATTGAAGGAAGGATGATTATAGTCATATTAGTCTTTACATGTCAAAAAAGCTATTATGATAGCGCTGAAACAGTCATATTTTGAGGCAAAAAATACAGTGAATTAATGAATTATGACAAATCTTATTAAAAAAAGGAAGAGCTGTAAGATTTAAAAGATAAACTCTCTAAAGAGACGAGTCTAAAGGTTTCCATAATTTAGACAAATTAATAATCAAAAATATAAGAAAATATCAATTTTCTCTAATTTTAATTGTATTAAGTGTTAAACTTAATTCCTGCTGTTTTTCGTCTCC
>NW_017297292.1:481930-493731 GCF_001594075.2 Trachymyrmex cornetzi | reverse complement strand
AAGTTTAACACCTAAATAAATGAATGAATAGTCCCAAAATTTTTAGTTAGTTTTAAACGTTTATTAATATCACTACATGTTGTAATATAGAAACTGCAGATATAACAATTAGGTTTATGGAATGGACGGTAACGTTTTGCGAACTCGCAATTGCCCGAATATCTAGTTTTACAAATCAAGTTTTACAGAAGAGCAATCTTCACGCTTGTATTTTCGTTTTAAAACCAGATTGTTAAGAACAATTTAATCTTGAAAAAGATTTGACTAGCTTTTATTTTGCGACTGTTTCATTTTTTGCAATTGGAAAATAATCGAAAGGCATCGCTAAAAATCGGTGAATTTGTCGATAGCCACACGGGAAAATATTTTCGGCTCGTGCACTCCACGCGGCAATAATTGAAGCTAATGATGCCAAATTGCTACATAACTGTAGCAATCGCAAGAATCTAAAAAATTCAGTCATTTTGAAGACTTTTATTGAAATATTGTCTAGAAATCTCTCCACATGTTTATTTTATCATAGATATAACTTCAATTTTTATGTAGTCCTTAAAATAAAAAATTGACATTTAATTATACACAGAGAAAAAGGTTTCTTTGGATTTAGTATTCCTATTTATTTGACTAAAATTTGTTTTATTGAAACAACATATGCTTGTACGAAATATTATTTGTTTGAATAAAAATTTTGTTGTTTCATTCGAGAAATCTCTATTGCTTGATAGAAATAACATTATTATTTGAAGTAATATCTTTCAATTAAATAATATATTATTTGATTACAATGAATACAAACAATGAAACAAATTGTTTATTTGAAAATGGCAAAATATATTCATAGAGGTTAGGTTATTCCATGCAAATAATTGCTTTCTTAGAATAATCATTACATTTTTTAACCGAAAATATGGAAACAATAGCTTATACGTCTAACAACAGGATTAAACGAGCAGTGCTATGTACTACATCAATTATGTTTGTGCCGTGCAGTTGATCACGCGAATACTGAAGATAGATATTATCTGTTCACAAACAAATAATGTATTTAAAACAAAGATATACATTGTTTCAAATTCAAACAATCGCACTTATTAATTCAAATATTATTTTGTTTGGACCATTCCAAATAAAAAATTTATTTAGATGCAATAAAATTTATTACATTCAAAGAAATCTTTTTCTCTGTGTATATATATTGTAAATATAATATTAACTAAAGTTTTAAACAAACATACGAATACATATATACTGGATTTTATTTTTAAAACTTTAAATATTATGCACATACATATACATTATTGTATAATTATATTCTTTCTCAGTATATAATATTTTTATTAAGAATTCATTACTATCCGATTAATGCATGAAATGAATTTAAAGGTCATATACCCAGGAATATAAAAACAATTACAGTATTTACAGTATTTAATTTAATTTTATACTATTTAATGATTTACAGAATTTTCTAAAAAGAAAGGTAGTCTTTTAACAAGTATTAGGCCACCATCATTAACCAATGAATATCGTCAATTAAGGACTCCGTTACCCATAACAACCGAGATACTATCTTCAAGTAATTTTTTGTTAGCAAAATCGAAGTAACAAAGTACCTACGATCGCAACAGTTTGTTCAGATTACAATTAACAAATGTGTAGACACACATGCGTGTCCGACCTGTATACGCGTGCGGAATTGGCAATTGGTACGCGGCCTATAGGCCACACCGGTATTTCCCGACCGATTGAAATACGGGCCCCCGGTTTCGACATGTATAGTGGTATCGGCCATTCGGCCGCTTCCAACGGCAAACCTATCGATTATCCGGTCGCGCGTTTCTATCACACTCCGTCCATTTGCAAACTGATTCATTATAATTGTAGCGTCAAAGTGGCCCACGTCCGCTGATGTATGCGCGATTTCACGCGCGGCACGCCGCGCGGGGGGCTTGTCGTCGGGCTTGTCGTCGCGTGGCACGTTTACGAGTTTATTTTACGAAATAATCCGGCCGGACCATCGCGCGATAAATCGTTCTTCGAGTTTTATCTCGTAATTGAATTCCCCGGCATGGCGGGAGTTAACGTTAACGCTCGCGCGTTACGCGAAACGACAGGCTGCCGAAGAGTCGATGCTGTAACGTTGCTGCAACCGAGTCTTCATGTTGACGCCTGTGCGCGGAAATTGACCGTGCTCGTTATTTATATACGTGATCCGAAGGCGTGCATTATCTTGATAGTCTTCATTATATTTATAATAGGCAATTTATAGTACGGAACAGCGTTATTGTACGTTCGTAAATTATAGTTCGTCGATGGATCCTGTTTAATAATCATTAATTATTTTTACGCAAAATCACTGTTGTTTCCAATATAGGTAAACGCCGCCTTTGTTATCGGTATTTGAAGTGTTTAGCATTCGTAATGTATTATTCAGGAATGCTTCGTGCAAAACGAGCGTAAATGCACTAAATAAATTTAGAATTTAAATCGTTACTACTGTTGCGAGAACTTTAACGTTAAGTCTACTTATAAGCTTGTAACTTTTACGAGTAACTGTACTGGGTGTTCCGCAGAGCCAAATACTTATGATAGCGTATTCTGAAGATCGAAGTAAAAAATCTGAAAATGAAAATGCCGAGTCCCGTACAACGTTTCTCGCTTTATAAACGACCGAAGTTAGCTTAAAGTTTGCAGTAACATTATTAAACGCGTAATCTAAACGTAGTTTTAAGGAAGGGGTTGAAGAAACTTCGCGCTGTCGACTGTTTTTCTAACCGGCCCCGGAGAAGAACTGAATCCCGCGCGTTAATAAGCTTTATTTTTACGGAGCGGCTCGGAGCCGCGAGTTGAACTTTCCGCGGGGTTTTTCTCTATTTAATTTGGAACGCGTCAGGTGGTTAGCAGTACAACGTTCGCAAAGTAGCTAAGTGGTTCAATTGCGGCGCGGCACGAAGCGCGCGACCATGGACCACTGCCGTAGCTCGTCGCGGAAAGACTTTCGCGTGGACCGAGTGTACTAAAGTGCCCAAGCGGAAGTGACAAATTTTCGACGCAGAGAGAATTGCGAGAGAAAGAGGAAGAGAGAGATACTCCTATTTTTCCGCCACAAATAACGTCATCGAAAATGAATTACCTGAGAATCAAATGCTCGCGAGAATATCGCAAATTTGCGAAGCAATCATTCGGATCGAACGGATTGAGTATACTGCTTTAATCTTCCTGGAGTATTGTCTGCTTGGAAGGGAAAGCCGGAGATTGATGAACGTGACTTTTTATCTCTTTCCATGCTCATGCGAATCGAGTTTCACGAACGCGTGCGTGCATACGCATACATAAAATGGGAATGGAGTTATACGTTTATTTTCTTGTTGATAACACTAAAATTCCTTTCATATCAACATATTAATCAGAATGATAAAATATACACTAAATATATTTAATGAATATTCTAACTCGTAAAAATGTATCACATATCACTCTACCGTTTTATCATCCGAGACGTTTTGTGCCTCTAAAAGAGTTTAAATACTATTTTTTACGAGCTATTTTTTGTAAAATTTTTCGTGATGCTATCAATTAACACCAATACATGCTACAAAAAAGTTAAACAAAATAACGTAAAAATTGATGAATGACTAATAAATTTCAATTTTTAGACATTATATCTGCACTGAGAAAAAAATATAGTCAATTTTAATAAATATTTAGTTCAATACTGCCAACTAAACATTTACTTATAGTAAATAAATATTTGTTCAGTAAAAAAAAATATTGTTAAATCAAATTAACATTTCTTGTATCAAATAAACATATCTTTATATTTAGTAAATGTTTATTAAATATTTACTAAATATATTTGGCAGTATTCAACTAAATATTTATTAAAATTGACTATATTTTTTTTCAGTGTGAATATGTCTATTTGACGTTTATTTGTTTTAACGTGCATTACTATAGACAGTATAAAAAACATAAAGAATTTTACGAAATGAATAATTTTCTGTTTCAAAATCTGCATTGAAAGGATTCATTGATACATCAAACGACTGGAACATGCCCACTGTAATTTGAATGGCTCGATATTCGAATGTGGACAGTTCGTGTCAGCGATGCAACCGCGATGATCGAGATCTGAAAAGGAAAGAGAGAAAATGAAACGGAATAAAATGAAATGAAACGGAGTCTGTGCTCTTAAGAGCAAACTGAATCAATAGCCCAGTCTACTGTGACCCGTAGGCCAAATGTGGGTCATACCGTTATCCAGTTTCTCACTCTTTCCTGCCACTCCGGTTGCGCTTTCGACCGCCATTCTCTTTCTTCCTTTCTTCACGCTATTTACTCTCTTCGCGCCCCTTATTTCCGCTCTCGTTCATCCCTCGCACAAACACGCACACTCAGATCCTCTCGCTCTATCTTTCGCGTGTGTCTCTGCACACTCCTGCGTAAGGTTACTGCAGTCTTATCCTCGTGCGCGCTGACACACACAGTTTATATATTTCTCATAAATAAATTCCGAGAACGTTTCGTAAGCAAATCTTATCCTTCGTGGCTGATACAAACATGGAAAGAACAATTTTGCTGACTTTGTATCTAATAAAAATTCTGCTAGATATAAATCTGAAAGTAATTTTGTTAGATTGTCAAAATAACTATGTAGATAATTCAAACATGATAAGCAATGTTGCAAAGTTTTGATAATTCTGCAACCAATTTGAACGTCTTATATAATTATTTTGATGGTTTCTGGCTGAGGTAATATTTTTTGTAATAAGTTTTTTACAAAAAATTTAATAAGTGTTTCAAGACTCCTAACATTATCGTAAGATCGACGATTAATTTAATGGTTATAGGAATACACACATTCCTTTTTTTGCATACGTAAATTACGCACTAGGGTCCCATTCATATTTGTTATTGTAACAGCAAAAATAGACATATTTCAAAAAAAGACAAGTCCAAACAGGACTCAATTAAATAAAAATTGATAGATCAGGGCTTACGAGCCTAGGCTAGATTTTATTTTATTGCTGACTTTTAAACAAAGTACGGTTTAAATCAGCCGATATTGACTCTTTCCTTATTTGATTTATTCATATATCTAGCTAGATTAACTTATTATTATTTTGATGATACAATAAAATTCTTTTTATCTGAATATCTAGCTAGTACTAACCAAACTTCAGTAAAATCATCCTTTGCATGTAGTATATACTTGCGGAATAACGTATTTAGCACGTCCGTTACGACACAGTTTCATCGATTTTGTCTCTTCTTTCTCTGGGATTATAATTGTAACTCAAGAAAATATTTAATTCCAAGTATATGGTCAATTACAAGCAGGTCAAGCTTTGTATGAAAATTTTTCTCGTGAAACATATGCAGCTGCGGAAGCTCCTCTGTGTATAATCGCTTTCCAAGGAGATGACTTCCCAGTCGCATCTCGCGTGTAAACGCTTTGTTACACAACATGCATTCTCTGGAGAACGTACGTTGTGTATGCACGTGCTCATCGTTATGACATTTTGGATGGTCTACAAAATTATAAATGACTTCTCTTAGATCATGGAATAAAATCTAAGAGAACAGAAATAATTTGGGCAGACAAAAACGTAACTCATAAATATTCTGAAGATCAAATTTATTTTAGACGACAGCAGCACTGGCTCTAATTGTTAGTATCTGTTAAACATACACTGGAAGAAGAGCCTTGTTGCGTTAATTGGATTTCTAATTGAAAACAGACAAATCAGAATTTTCTGTGGTTGAATCTATTATAATTCTCTAGTTGAGATAACCAGACTTCTGATTCAAATGATCAGAATTTACTGATTTGTCCATTTTCAACTAAAAACGTTTTATATAAAAAGTAATGAAGTCGTATTTTTTAGAATCGTGACTAGATAGATGACAGAATAACGACTATCGTTAATATTAATAAACGTTTTTTAACATTTCTCAATTTTTATCCTAATATCGGCAGCGAAGGAGACGCGGCATTTTCCATGTCGTCCTGATGATCATGACGCTACCTCCGAAAAAGAGATAAAGCGACGTGCCCGAAGATAAATCGCCGCTTCGTAATCTTTCCGAGAAGATAAAAAGCATGGCAAAAATTTATGAGAAAAATTATCATAGACAATGAAAGAAACCAGGGAAATGACGCGCTCACACGAATATTCGCCGTTTCAAATTTAATGATCTGTGCGTATGCGATAGGTGTTACGTTACCCGACTTACAATTAGTGGAAATATGTCTTTTAATATTCGTACTTCTATCTGTATTCATTATAGTTACAAATCTGGGAAAGCCGCGTAAGAGACACGATCGCTCTCAAGTGTAACCGCCTGCGACAAGATAATCTCGAATAACTTGATTAGTCTCAAATTTGCATACATGATGAAATCTTGGGATAGGGTAGGCTAATTACAAATAATACCGACGTTATGAAATTATAGAGCTCTACCAATGGTACCTGAATTACACTACAAAAGAGAAAATTTATGTAATTATATAGTACATTTCTGTAATTGTTTTCCTGCGGAATCAGAAAAGCAACTGACAAATATATTATTATATCTTTTTCCTACATTTTCTTTTACCTTATCTTATTATCTATTTTTCTTACTATTATTCTGTTCTACGAACGAAGAAAAAGCGCTCCTTGTATTCGAATATGCAATAGATAGCTCAACACTTGGTCGATTTTCATCGACAAGGAAACTTTTACATACTATTATGCATATCGTAGCGTACGAATCGGCACTCGACGATCTACGAACTCGATACTCTTCGATGGTGCTCCACAGTGTTCCATGATACTTGATGCTTAGAGTTGTATTTCGCAGGATTATGTACGGTTCGGCTCCGCGACAAGTATGTAGACTCATTTACACTCATGACACTGAACATGGCGTTTATACATGGCATATACGATCCTTAAAGAAAGGCAGATAAGGATTAAATAAATATGAGAATAATATGAAAGATAAAAATTATAGATATCTGTAATTTTTTATTGAAATTAATCGTTTGTTTATTCTAGACTCTCAATTATAGATATAATTGCATAGGTATAACTGTTGATTTGTTATTTATTATAATTTCATGCGAATTTGATATTGTGTCAAGTCCCTACGAATAAAAGTAAAAAAATATAACATTTATCTGATACATCTAATTAATTAATTAAAAACGTTTTTATATAAAACACAATTTTAATAAGAATTATCCATATTATACATATAAAATAAAAGATAGGCAAGGAGTTGCAAATTAAGAGGTTTTAATGAAAAGACGTAAAAGATATTGAAGAAGGAGTATACGTATATACTGAAAAGAAAATAAATTTAATGTAAAATGTACTTCTGCATATTCATACTCTCTCTCTCTCTCTCTCTCTCTCTCTCTCTCTCTCTCTCTCTGCTTTTTTATAAAATTATGTTGTAATATTATCTTGAACTAAAATGTTATTTACTATTTTGCCATTAAAAGTGAAATATCTGAAATATAAAAACCTAAAAAATTTTATTTTACTTTTCAAATTATTTGATTTTCTTATACATTTATAGTTTTAAAAAACTTTTTCAGTTATTTTTAAAATGATCGATTTATATGGTTATAGGATGTGGCTATTGCCGAAATATTTTACATTTTAAATTACATTATAAATCTTTTATACTACATTTTCGTTATTCATTTTAGAACAATAACTGCGGCACAATTTAATAATAATTATATTTCACTATTATACGGTTTATATACGGTCTGTTTTCGTCTTATTTATAAAATCTACGTTTTATCTCATGTCCAGTTCTATTAATGAACTCAACTCACTTACTCTTTATCTTTTTCTAATTCTAAGGAAACTGAAATTTAAGTTAATCTTACGGTGAAACCAGGACTTAGATTTGTAAAACACGCCTCGCTTAGATAGTATCCTTAAATTCTTCAATTACAAGCAGCTTCCAGGTAGTGTATTGTATGCAATCACTTCTAAGCTGAAATACGCAAACTTCCGACGTTAAGACTTTTCTCCCTTTACGGATCCACTACACAGACAAGGATAAAGGAGGGTCTGTTCTATATGTGAATTGAATGAGCCACATCAACCTAAACCACTTCGATGACACGCGAGGGTCTCATTGAGCTCTACCACTTTGACGTGCAAATCCGATAGATAGGCGCGTAAGCTATCCTCGATAAAAGGGAAAGGGAGAAGAAAGGAAAGACATCTCGAGGATAACAAAAGGGCATCTACACAGACAGAGCAATCTGAGAACGTTGAGGGGACGTGATACTGCACAATGCTGAATATGCGACGTCACGTTTTACGTTTGACGTGCGCGGTGCCAAATCCTCAGAGGAGGAACCGTCAGAAACTCATCGTACCTGACTGTCAAAGCATTCATTGGTTGTCTGGTATCATTTCGCCACTTTTTTTTTATGAAAGAAGGGGTAACTTTTATTCGTTGTTAGATATCAGAAGAGTCATGGTAATTAAATCTCTTGAGTTAAATAACATCTTCTAAACACCAACTAACGTTAACATGACTGTTAGTTATAATTTCCCTCAACAATGTAACTTTAACATAATACATACAGGGGATTTACAACTAATAGTTATGTTAATATTAGTATATTAGCTGAATTGTTATTTTTAACTTTCAAAATGCAAATCCATTTTTGTTAGTTTCAAAGTAAACAATCGATATTAATATATGCATTTAGTAAATAAGTTAAATTTATGAGTCAAATTAATACATTTTCTTGAATTAAATTATTTAACTTCATTATTTTTTTTAGTTAAATTAACAATGTGTGTATTGGTATATTGAGAGAGTAGTGGCAGTCTATAAAAATGATTAAAAATATATTAAGTATAATTTAACATTATTAATTTAACAATGTGGGCATACTGAGGCTGTCGTGGTAATGCTGGATTCCTATCGGCTAAAACCCCTGCTCATTAATGTGTCCTCGACTAATATTGGAAAGACCTAAAATGTTAATTACTATAATTTTTTTAGACTCCCTCGACCTATGTATTCTATCATCCTCATATTGCGCATCGGTTCATATTGAGATTTCTGCACTTCTCGATAAGTCTATTGCGGAGTCAGCAGTGGGGGAGAGGAAGGGAGATGGGCAAATTGATCTATTTATAGTATTTATACATTAATGGAGTACCTTATTCAGCTTCTTTATTAAGACCAATCTAACCGACTCTTATCTTTTCGGGTACATGCTATAATGGAAAGGAGTTCATGTTAGGTTATCCCTAATCCATCTAAAAGCAGATTGAAAGACTATTCCAGATCTTACTCGTGAGACTAGCGTCATTCTGGTACCTACTTAACCCTCGGCCGACTCCCGTGGGAGTGCACGTTACACGTAGCACCATGTATGTACATAAAACGAGAGTAAACAAGTTCGAGTACGACGCATAAACGCGTGATGGACAAACACGGGACACTCTTCGTATCATGTTGCACTTTATTTATCGTGCGTTCACCTACTTTATTGAAATACAGTTTAAAATTAATGTAACAAAGCAAATAACCGAATGACATTCAGATAATATGTCGTTAATTCCGAGATATTGGACCGCGCCATATGTACAACACATATTGAACGAGAAATATTTCTGTTAAAGAGGAAAACAAAACTAACATTATTAATATTTTTTGATAATATTTTAATATTATCAAAAAATATCATTTGTAAATAACAGATATTTATCGTTTGCTTTACTTCCTTTTTGAGATAAATCATTGTTACGAATAAAATAAATTTTAAAACTTTGAAATTTTTTATATAATTTCCTCAATTAAAAAAAAATTTTTTAACGCTTTGATTATGAAAGATCAATAAAAAATTAATAATTAATTAAAAATAATTTTTTAATTAATTATTTTATTATTTATCCTAAGTTGTACATAATTCTGCATAATCTTGTTTTTTGTACATACTTTTTACACTTCTTAAGACGTTTCTAAAAGCTCGTCTTTACTGAAGCCAAACGTGTCGATCGGCGTTATTGGCTTCTACTTTTATAAAAAAAGAAAAAGCCAATATGCTGATCCGTACGAATTGACTTCAGTGGCGATAATATATACTAAACGTATCCTATTATTGCATTCTATTTAATTGAAAAACATATCAAATTGTATTTTTTCATAAATATACAAATATTGTTTTATAGAATCAATTTTCTTTTTTCATACTTTTTCGGAGTACTCGTTAGTTACGTACCCGTTAGTTATTACGAGTGCAAATGTGGATTGTTGAGAAGAAGTTGTTACAAACATTTGTTTTGTTTGACTGGCAATACGTTGTGTGGGAAACGCTGTTCGACTCCATTCGCCTATCGCACGTACGTATTTCTTTTGGGATATCCTTGCATGTGGGAGCATAGTCGGCCACAGTAGTAATCCTTTTGAGATTTCTAGGATTTGTTGGAGCAATGCCAGACCAGAGGCGAAAATGTAAAAGTATGGTTCGAAACCATGCTACAAAATATTACGCCATTATATAGTTCTTCGTGTAGCACTAAATCATTTATTATTAAAAATATATAGCAACAAATATGAATATACCGAGCCTTAAAATTCTTTTGAAAATTCGTGAAAGCCGTTGCTTTGATTTATTTTCAAGGATAATAATGATTTTTAATTCTAACAATTCAAATTTCTCGTTATATAATTCTATCGCACAAACATAAGAAATTTATATACTACATCCGGTAATTATTCATTGCAGTTACAAATTTTGTTAATACTTTTCGCAATACTCTACAAAATGTTGGTCGGTTGTCCATTTATCTATAAATAAGACTGAATTATGTTATGGAGATAACTTAGGCAAATAATTTATGCTAAATGCAGCGTAACAGTCAAATATAATCTTATAATGTTATAGTCGCTAAACTAAACGATTCATAGTAAGGATAAGTGCAATCAGTCATTTCTAGAAGATATATCATATATTCTCGAATATGCTGGTATTTCCCTTCCTCTGTTGAACCAAGTTTGACTTTGAGCATCGTCAAATTGCTTGTGTGCGGAACTCGTTTGTGACATGATGAAGTCTGTCGTAGTTTGTGCTTGAACTGTTTCGATCACCGCCAAGAAGGTGCGGGTTGGCAATTAGCAACTTGTTGAAATTAAAGTATCATCGATGAAAGCATCTCGAGGATGCCAAGGCACTCGCAAAATGTAACTTGAGTTAATTGCATGATTTTCTGGTCTCGAGACGAGCATTCGATGAACTCCATATATTTTTAAGACAACGCATCACATATATCGCTTTAAATATTAGTTTAAAATAGCTAATAGTACTAAATAAATAAAGTATTATATAAATGTTAGTTTAAAATAACCAATAGTGTTATATAAATAAAAAATTAAGCTTTCTCTTGACTTTTCTCTAAAAACATTTATTTTAGCTTAGATTTTACAAATAATAATCTTCGAGTTGTTTTGTGCGTTTGCAGCATCTTATTTTATTTTTGAAAATGATCAGTTTATAAAAGAAAAATTGTTTCATTGTCGATTATACATATTTTGCCGATTATGTTATCAATTATATTATGATGTTACATATTCAAGGTGATGCAATAATTTCTTAGAGAATAAAACTATTTAACTCGACGAAATAAGAAATGGAGAAAATTGATGAAATTATAAATTAATTATTTACTCTAATTAAACACTGAAAAAAAAGTCTAGTTATAGCTATCAAATATTGAGTGAAATAGTTTCAACTAAATGTTGAGGTAATATAACTAAACATAAGTTTACTT
>NW_017297292.1:387699-481855 GCF_001594075.2 Trachymyrmex cornetzi | reverse complement strand
TGTTTAGTTATATTACCTCAACATTTAGTTGAAACTATTTTACTCAATATTTGATAGCTATAACTAGACTTTTTTTTCAGTGAATCTATTAAAATTAAGAAATTTTAAAAAAGATGATATTATATAGGTTGACTTCTGAAAGACTTTATTCCAAAATTATTTTATTAATTTAATAATTGTTATTTCATATATTAAAACATTAGGTACCTAATGGAAAATTTTATAAAACTGAAATTAATAATAGTAATAGAAAGTAAAGAATCAAATCTTTTTTTAATGAAATAGTTTTATTTCGCAATTGGATGTTTTTTGTGCGATAAACAATTTTTGAAACTGATTTTTACGAGAACAGACAAGAGAGAGCAGGACAGAAGAATAGTAGAAGAGGGAAAGGAGAGAGCAAAGCTGTTTTGAAAAGAAGCCCAGCCAGTGCAACCAATAATTGACTACCCGCCAATATTCCTGCAGAACGTCGCGTTTCACGCTCTACGTTCACGCGGGCATATCGCTGCGAATGCGCGCGCGTTGGCGTTTCTATAAAAATTCGTTATAGATAGGCAACCGATACGTCGATACGCAAACACGCGAAAATCGCTCGGTCGCATCCCCGGTGACGCACTACCCCTTGTGGATTACACGCGTGCTAGTAAAAAGAGTCAAAAGGCAACGGAAGCGAGATGCAGGAGAGAATCGAGACCGAGAGATGTTCGCGTTCTGCCGAGGCTTGGAAATTGGCCAACTTACAGCACAGTCTAGATAGGCGAGGATAGTAGAACCACCACTCCTCACCTGAGTGGCAATTGAATTTTTATATCTGTCGAACGAGAAGTGAACGGTACGATAAAAAAGAAATGTCGAACGGCAAGTCAAGTTTGCGCGGAGCGGAAGAGATGGCAACGAGGAACTATCATTCGTCTGGAGCGCCTGTATCTACTGTCAGCATTCCTCGTTTGTCATGACGTTGCATTTTTCCGTATACCATAGCACGTTTTATCTACTTTTGCACATATTTTATATCGTATATTGCTATAAAATTTTAATAATGTAATATTTGCTATTGCTGTGTACAAAATCAAAACGCATAGTCTGCAAGTTTCTTCAAAGTTCAAATGCACTATTTTATTCTGTGTCTTATTGTGCACCAATAAAACACGATAAAATTAACTTTTCAAATAATCATTTTTAAATACAATCCAACGATAGAAAAAATTTATAAAAATTCCTTTCTAAATAAAAATTCAAATAATTAAAGCAAATATATCCAGTTAACCATTTTATCAATTTTACCACAATTTTGGAAATTTTGTTTTTATAAAAAAAAGTTCGTTACAAATCAAGTATTTGATTGTAAATGCAAATTAATTTCAACAGACGTAATAACGCAGATAAATCATACATATTTCTATTTCCCGCAAATTATCTCTTTCCATTATAAATTACACGCACCATTTTAATGCATTCCTTCTGCGGATAATATATGTACAATCAGAGATTCTCTCTCCCTCCCTCTCCCCCCCTCTCTCTCTCTCTCTCTCTCTCTCTCTCTTTCACATGAAAATTGGTTACACAAAATTTTCGTAATATTACGACGCGCTGGATAGAGAAACTATTGAATTCCGGTGACGGCTCATTGAATACCAACGGAATTTTTCGGTAGTAACCCTGCCAGCCCGATCCTCACAACTCATCGATATCCGTCCTCTATCTTGCTTAGAATATTTTTCCTTGGCGTTTGCATCCCGGTCTCGCGTTATTGCTTCCACGGTATTCATTGTCGTAGAAATATTTGATGTGATGAAAAATATCGAGCGGATTCTTGCGGTATGCAAAATACGAAACGGCCCATCGATTTGGTATTAAATTCGGAAAATGTAAACGTTCGAGAACGCGTGTTATTGACATTAAGTTACGATGTTGTTAATTCATTTATATTACTAATCATTGTATTTTAATAGCACTTATGCAAATTTAACGCTAAGTCCTTTTTAATTAAATATGAATAAATTTGCTGTAATTTAAAACGGATACACGATATATTTAAAATAGTTTGTTATCTGAATACGAAACGATTAAAATACATTATAGTACAAAAGTCTTTGTTAAAAACTTTATACGGAAGGAACGATTTTGCTAAAAGACATAAAATTTTACTGAATACAGATCTGAAAATAATTATGTTAAAAATTAAAAAATAATAAGCAATGCTACAACAAATATTTTAGCAATCAGTAATGCTATAAAAAGTTTTGATATTTGATATTTTAGCAATCAATTTGAGTTTTTAATGAAATTATTTTGATATGGTCGACAAGATTATTTCCTTTGATTCAGCAAAATTTTAGGTATTTCAATAAAATCATTCTTTCTGTGTACTCATATAATATTCTCCTTTACGAATTAATGTAAACATAAGTGCATTTCATAACATTTGATTGCTGCATAATGTACACTTGCTTTCATTTGGGACTTTATTGACGAGACTGATATTATTCGCGATTTCCTCGTACGCAATTTCAAGCTTCTTGCATAGAGCTTATACGCTCGTTTACATACGCGTGTTTACGGAGGACCTTGCCGACGACGACGTCGAGGGGAGGTGTGACGATGTATAACTCTTGTTTAGTGTGCAAACTAAATAAATTAGAAACTTGCTGCCGTGCGCGATCGTTTGCCAGATGCCGCGGGACGCGAACACGTCTCCATGTGACTTCTCATCCCCGAATCAATTACTTTCGAATGTAGCCAACGGCACCGCTGGCACTCTCTGGCATCGTCGATTTCTGCTCGTAAATGAACCTTGTCATGCATCTCCTCAGAAGCCGTACCTGATGGTGAATGAATGTATATCTGATATATTCATACTCGTATCCGTCATTTTTGTCAAGAATATTACATCGCGAATTTAGCTCTTGTCTTAAACTTATAGTACGTTTATACACGTTAGTCTGAGACAATCTTTGTCTCGTCGTTGATAAACAACTGTTCGTTTAAAATTCCACCTGAGTTCCTTAATGGATTTAGTCATAGAACTGTGAAACTTAAACGTCACACTTAAGCTAAAAATAATTTCCTTCTAAGGTAAAAGATAACGTCAATAAATATCAAGTACATAATAATAATATAAAACGTCTTTTCTGATATTTATATTTACTTTGTATTTACTAATACAAAGTATAATTTAAAAAAATCTTATTTATTCCATTTAAGTTCACTTTTATTTACTTTGTTTTTAGTTTTAATCTTCTAGGGAATAAAGTACTGTGTTTATTACACATTTCATATTTTGATTAGCAAAAGATTCTTTTGTAGGAAATTAATATGACTTCAATCTTATTAAAACGTAATAATTCTTTATCATAATGAAAATAGATGGATTGCACAAATCCATCTACAAAAGTAACGCATATCTATTAATTTGTAGATGATGAGAAAAGTTTACACGCTGATGGATTTCTTAATAAATCGTTACATAATAACTTTCTATTACGCATCTATTTATAATCTTTCAAACTTCCGTTATAAACTCATTCAATTTCTTGCGACTTCCATATTGAAAGAAGAATATACATTTCACGCGGAGGAATCTATACTATTTCACAAATTATCTATCGAACGTGCAGTTGCATCCACGATTTCAGACATTTTCACGACTCGCTCGCGTTCTGTGCCCTCAAAAAGGATACAATTCAGAACATCTCGTGTCTCGACATCCGAAAATCACAATTTCATTCGCACTCGTAGCCGTAACGTTGGCTGTAAGACCGGTTTCTCAATCCCTGTAAGTGAAACGAAAATCCATGGGAGTCGTGAAACTGCAGGAGAGGTCGATGTGCACGACGGTATCTCGTCGACAAGCTTGATCGGATATCGCGAATCCCTTTGCGAATATCGACCTGGTCGCGTATATGGAGCGCAACGCCAAAGCAACAAGGAAATGCACCGAGCTGCGCCGCACTCATCTGCATCTCGCAACTTCGGAGAGAAAACTCCGATGAAAAAAAAAACGTCACGGGAACTCTATTTTTCATAAGGAAGACCGCTTATGCAAATGCAATAATCGATATCGGGGTGTAAAGCGTGAAAAGTTTACGGGTATCGGAAAACGTAAAAATAAGTAATTCCAATGCTAAAATCTGCATGGAAAGAATGACTTTGCTGAAGTATCTAAAAATTTAGCTAGATACAGATCGGAAAATAATTTTATTGGACTATCAAAATAGTTACGTAAAAATGTCAGGCATGATGAGCAATGTTGCAAACATCGTTTTGATATTCTAGCTGTCAGTTTGAACGTTCTACATAAATATTCTGATAATCCAACAAAATATCTAGCTAAATTTTTAACAAATCGTCACAATTCAAAAAGAATGTTAAAGGTTGTAAAGCGAAAATCACAAAAATGACATTTGATCCTATTATGAATGTATTTTTTTTTTTGCTATAATATTTGATTGGTCAATAATTTTCTGTCGAGTTGAAAAATTGTTTTTCTCTCTTTCTGGAAAACTTAATTTTTTAGTTTTGTCAGTTTGAAACAAAAAAAATAATATGACAACGTAGATAACTCTAAATAATTTAATCAGTGTCAAGAAAGAGAAATGCAAAGGTGTATAATTTATAAAATTGTTTACACAAAGTGTGTTTTATTTTATATAAGAATAATAATTATTACTACCAGCATATACTCTGTAGCCGTTCGAATTAAAGGTAAAAGTTCAATTTCCGAATCAGTTCCTCCTAACCTTCTAATATCGTACATATTTGATTATTTTCGCGTGCGGGAAATACTTGGAAGGAAAAAGCAACAGAAAACAATGCATGAAGGAGCATGACGTTGAATCTCGCGTGTTAAATGTGGTAATCTAAATTTTCATTTACTCACGGTGGCTTCTCATAGAGAAGCTGCAGCCGATACAACATGTCCCTTTGCGAATATAAATCGATACAGTCGGCGGGGTCAGCGGTGCACAGCAAGGAACCGTATCGGAACGGCACTCGCGTACGAAGTCGATGTCTCGAAATACGTGCTCGAATGCACTTACGATACCGAGGATGCATGCGCCTGTTTGTATGCGTAGAGAGAATGCGTTGAAGTTTATAATCCGCCAGCGCAGCCGTGCCTGATACATAGGATTTGATCATTAGATGGCATCCACATCGTCAGTGTGGCCTATAGCAGACACAGCGGGTCACCGGAGGATACAAATTGGCTCGTATCGCATTGGGAATTGAGGTCCCGCCGACATAACGAAGCCAATTCAACGAACCGGAAACGCGTATACATGGCGGGGAGAGGGCGAGGATCTAACAGACGATGAGAGAGACGCATTGTTAGAGAGAATAGGTATAAGACTAATGACATAAACGATGAAACGAAACAAGGGATACCTGTAGCTAACAAGCAGTCATGATTCGTGATTTACTACGTAATTGAAATCGCGCGATAACTACTCGTAATTTTACGCATTCGACGATGGAAAAAATTTTGACCGCGTAACGAAGGTCTCGTAGTGAATAGCTTGTTGCCAGCTTTAGTCGGCTTGATTTATTAATCCGTGAAAAAATTTCGTCCGTCGCTGGCAATTTTGATTAGTCTTCGTAACGAATACAATTGTTTCTTATACTTTACGAATTTATAACTATGATATATGCTTTTAGCTTTCGATTATAGAATTAATAATGTATCGGTAAATTTTAAATCATGAAACATATTGCATTAATTTCTGTTGTAACGCAATATGAAAAGCTTTTGCAATTTAATCTCTTGTGGGTCAACGGATAGCGTTCGACATCGAGTTTCATGGTATATGGAAGAGTAATATCGAAACAAATTTTGCTCTCGCACACATAAAATTGAATGCCACATGTAGCAATAGTAGTGTACGTTTATTTGTAAACGTACGAGTATGACATGGCGTTATTTTGTGAGCAACCCTCGCAACCCTGGATCGTGTAACCAATATTGTTATAGAGAAAAGAAATTTGGTGATTGAAAATTACAAGTAAAATTGGTCCGCGTATAATAACATCAATAACGAATTTCAAAAGCGTTTACAGATTTTAAAGCCAAATAAAAGTTTATTTATGTTTAATTATTATTCTAATATTTATATAATTTTACTATTACAATGAAAATTACAATAAAATTATTATAAAAAAAATTATTACGGCAAAATGACGTTAACTTTTATATTACATTTACATTATATAATTGCTATCATAACATGGTAAAGAATCAAATTATTAATACAAACAATTCAGATTTAATTACAAAAACTATTCGTAATTATCAAAATCCTTTGATATACACTACAAATAGAAAAAGATAAAATTAGATCTTTTATTTAACAATGCAAAATAAATTCTGTCGGAGATATTTATATTGAGAGCTTAAAACAGTTAAGCAGTTCAATCCATTGTTTAAATTGCTACCAACGATCCCATGTTAGTATACAATTAATATTACAACTCTCCATAGTTTTCTCTTCTAAATCTGCGGAAGTAATCGTAGACTCTAAGCCATTCTGTGCAATCGCACTAGCAGATTGCATATAAAAGCATTGGAACGAAAAGGGGGTGATGGTGCTTGCAGCGCTGTCCGCTTTCCATCTCGGCGAACAGCGTGCAGTCGTAACAGTTTCGCAAAATTTCGCCTCGCGGACCACCCGTGGAACTGGGCTAATCTCATTCACGATTCGTCCGGCATTTATAGAGTCTCCTCCGCTTCGTAAACTGCGCTAGCGGCCGTTTATTAGCATCGCTCTATGCCTGGCGCTCGGCGATGAATTTACCTTCAGACCGGGACGCTCGCATTAGGAAACATATCCGCGCTTTGTCGTGCAGTTCCGAGGAACTACTGATTAATTGTTAATGGGAATTTTCGAAAGTGGAACAAACCGGAAATACGATAGAAGACGCCGCAGATCTGGAAATCTCTCGGGCGAGGAGGTAATTAGTATCGTCGGATTAGAATAAATTTAAATTGCAAGTTGGGCATATATACCGGATTCGGAACACATCGAGTCCGAGATACATAGGATATACATACGAATTTATATACAGGATTACTCACAACTACACAGAAAAATTACATAGTATTCATTGTTGAAGTGTCTACAAATTTAATAGATACAAATTCAGAGTTGCCACGGAATTATAAATCAGGGAAATGTTAGGAAAATTGAAAACGGCTAAAGAAATTAGAGAATTTTGCAAAATTTTCTGGAAAATAAAAATTCTCGGCTTTAAAGAAATTTAGTTTTCCGTATTATACAACACGCAGTTTTGGAATACTATCAACTTAACAATTAAACGCAAGCAGCGTTAGCAACATTAATAATAATAGTATAATGATACTTTAAATGTTAATTGTAATTGAAAATCCTTATATGAATACGTCGTGGTCTCAGCAACATTCAAATTTCACGCTCATTTGAATTAACATTTAGTGGAATTGTCGAGTAGATTTCGAAATTTTCGGCATCCCCCGTTTATTTTACAAACAGTGTACTAGCATTTATTTTTTAATTGTTTTTTTCTGCTGTATACAAGGTCACCTGGCTATCAGTGTACACCTAGAGGAAAGGTTTTTTTGATTTAAAGAAATGTTTCTTTGCTATATACGATTAAAAGAGACAATTTCTTTGATTTAAAAAAATTATGTTCAAATCCAAGAAATGACATTCAAATCATTTCTTTAAATCGAAGAAACTTTTTCTCTGGTCGAGACTTGAACAAACAAGCAGTGTTTTGTATATCGTCGCGCTATTACTTTTCGAAATATGATATTTTCCTGTGAATTATCGAGTGTTAGCTCACGCGATTAATTCATTCTTACAATCGTGAGCGTATTGAGGCGACAGTTATTCGTCGAAACAGATATTTCACATGATTTATCCATTGAAATATCGGAAGATTATAAATTATTGTCTTGTGTGCTATATATATATATATATATATATATATTTAAAAGCGATAATTATTTCTTTACGGAGATTTGAATTCGTTATCCATATAAATTTAATTTGCTTACTATTCTCAAATTGAGATCACAGACTCAATATATAATTCTAAAGTGAATGATTTAAGCAAATGATGATGTCAATCGTTTTGTTAATAATACAATATATACTTCGCGAAATTTATGCGTTCAAAATGTATAATGCACGCGCAATATTACTGACTATATTTTTGGACAGTTCATTTTGATTAGTTTTATTTAGGCGAATATATTTTGTATCAAGCAACATTGCAATGCATTTACATGGATTAATCTAAATATTTTGTTATTTGTCAACCACGTAACATAAATTCAGTATTTGCATATCGATGATTTATTAAACCCCTTTACCGTTCGCTCTTAAATTTTTCAATCGTTGTGGGTATCAAGCGGATCGCAGTTTTATACTATCATATTTTTCTTGCGTTATTATTCCACGGCAATGTACAAAATGCGCGTTGCGTGCGGTTATCGAGAATTCAAAATGTCACATAATTATTATATAATACTGATGAGTCAGTACATCCTAATTATTAAATTAACCGTTTTCTCGAAAGTGTGTATTTTATGAATGCCAGCATAAGAAAAGGAATAACAAAGTATTGAAAAAGGAGAAAAAGGCTTAAAAGACATCGAGCAACAGCAAAGTATTAATAAAGTAAATAATTTTATGTTAAATGTTTTGTAGTAAATAATTTAATGTTAAATGTTTTGTTACTTTAAAAAAGTTAATTATTAATAATTAATTATTAATTGTTATAAAGAAATAAATAGTTTTAATATATTTATATAGATCTTGCCATTCAACATTTTTTTGTTTATACTTTTTAAAGAGAATTTTTTGTGAAGATTCTAAATAAACTTTTTTTATAAACTCTTTTATATTAAATGTATAGACACTTACGTTGTAATATTTGTTTTTATAGCTATAATATTCATTCATATCGTCATACGCATGTTCATCTTTTGATTTCCTTTTCATTTTTTAAATTGAAAGACGATATATATATATTTTTTTCCTTTTTATATATATAATATCATAATAGTCTTCCCACGTAATTGAACGGAACAGAGTTTATTATACTTGTACGCATTCTGACAAGCAATAAAATCTCGATCAAAAGTGCGATTTAGTGTCCTCGCGAAAAATTACGCAAGAAAGACGACTCGAGCTCCGAGAAACGAAGTGATAATTTAATCCGATCCTTTTTATTTCAAAAGTTTCTCTAACTTCTGGTACAAGCGACTGAACGAAAACCGGGTTACGCTCACCGGTCGCGGTCGTCGATCGGCACAATGTATAGCTCAGTGGATCATAATCTGGCGCGCTACCAAACTGCGAAATTCTGTTAGCCGGCTCGCACTGACGTGGTACAAAAAAAAATACGGTCCTCAAACATACGAGAGAGAATCCGTTCTCGTCGTATCCACTGCTATTCAACGAAACTTCGTGGACGCACTAAAGCTCGACATTTTTTCTCTTTTGCCCTCGATTTCTTTGCCCATTGCGAATCCGTGGAATTCTTTCGAACAAACAGCAACGAGCAAGTTTGGGTTTCCGATAAGTAGACTCAAGCGAAATTAACTTCCGCAGACATTTTATAATACAATTTACGACGTTTTTCGCTCGACTTCAGAACTCCGAAATGACATGTTATGGAACTTTGATGATATCCTATTATTGTAGAACCTAATCTGAAATTAGTTAACACTAAAATTGACGACTGCATATTACTCCGCTAAAATTATCGAAGGCGGTAATTTCCGATTTAGCAATTTCCTTTCGATTAACGAAGATTTATTTTGATATTATCTTATCTGTATACGGTAAAAACAATTTTGCTGAAGTGTCTAAAAGCTGGACAAAGCTCTGAAAATAATTTCGTTAGATCATTAAGATAATTACGTAGAAATCTTAAGCATAATGAGCAATCCTACAAAAAGTTTTAACATTCTAGTAACCAGTTTAAGTGTCCTGCAATTATTTTGACGGTCCAACAAAATTTTCAGATCTGTATTTAACTAAATTATTAGATATTATAGCGCAGGTTCTTTCTGTATATTATTAGACTTATTCGTATTATATTTACGTATTTTCAATATCCTGTGCCATATTTAATATACCTATAACCTACAAAAAAGAAAAGAATTGCAATAATAAGGCGAACCAAAATAATACGTGGTTCTAATATTGATTTGTAAAATGTCAATGGAATGAAAAACCTACTTTCGTTCTATCGACATTTTATTAATTAATACTATCTAGAAATACCTTTGTTCTGTCGATAGTTACTTCGATAAAGATCTAATATATTGATAATCTATTGAGATTCTCAAGACACTTGCAATCCTGGGAGAGCCAACTGGTGCCAAAATACGGATTCGAATCCGAGACGAGAAGCATGCGCTCCACGGTTCAGAATTATACGGAACAGTGGACCGCTGACCACCACAGGGCCTAACTCTCCAGCCTCATATCCATATTCAAGGATTCACCCTGCCAAGAATCTCTGGGTTCATGCGCTCAAGAATCCTGGGGCTCGTATACATCACGTAAGGTTATTACACGCACGTTAGAGAGTCGCAATATTTTTACAATATTTTTAGAGACTTCGTCATTATTCAAAATAAAGGCATGGCTCTCGTACATTAACTTAAATATTTAAGAAATTATTGCAGCAAGAAAACTTGATATATTTTCGCATACTCTGCATATTTCCCTGGAGTTTCTGGGAAGTTACTATCATTCAAGATCAAAAGAATTTCTTATTCTAAAATCTTAGTCGTTATCAATCCATATATCAGTATCTTACGCGGACTCGCAAATTTCATCCGTTATCTCAATTCGCATTTGAACGCGTAAATTTGATATAAGTTCAATTCGCGTATAAGTCAAGATAAAGCAAATTTAATTCTCTATACGAATAACTTGGTCATCTATACATACATGTACATGTGTCTCCGGTATGCGGACAGTTTCGTCTTCGCAAGGAGAACACGGTAAAATCCGCGTAATCCTCGTAAGGGCTGAAATAGATTACATACCTACTCCCAAAGGGTCTGAGGAGAACATTGGTTTACGGAAACGGGTTTCCGTTATCGGCATAACGCTGGAGGGTTCGAGCCGCAGGGTTATCTTTCTTACGAGCATACTGGTCCCTCGGCCCATGCTCTGCGGCCTCATATCGTATCAAATATATTATATATAACGCGCGCATAAGAAAAGTAGCATAGTCCACGTCAACAAGGATCACGGAGATAAAAAGATTTGGGACCTTTCAGTCGATCTCTCTGACCGTTTTCGGTCACTCATCGAGAAGGTCATGTAAAATAATGTGAATATTATTCATCGTTGTAATACGCCGGCTTCGAAAGGACAGAAAATGGGAAATATATTTTTAGAAATTTACTTTTACATTGGGTATTTGAATCTTGATAAGGTTTTTTGCAAAATTAAATTATCAATGTTTATTTTCTATTATATAATTCATTTAGAAAAAAATTATTGTGCTACAATGGTAATAAAAGAAAGAATATCCCTTTCAGTCATATATATAAATAAAAGTCAATTTCATTTTTAATAAATTAAATATTAAATTTATTATAACAACAATTTTACTTTTGCAGCAATTGAGTAACAAAGTGCTATTTAACAGTTATCGTATATATTCAAATCGAATTTATGAAAAAAGATAAATTAAATTATGAAGACTGTGAATAAAAGAAATATTTGAAATATACATTTAATTCCAAAATATGTAATAATATATACATTTTTTGATATTTTCATATATCAGCACTCGAATATTTTGCAAAATCATATATTGATTTTTATACATCGAACGTATAAAAATTCGTAATTCATGCAATTATAAGGATTTTATGCACTTACAAGTACATACAGATCGTCATAGAAACATAAGCAGATTTTAAATAGGTAACGCATGAGACCTAAAAGACTTTCTTTTCGCGTGAAACCCCATAATCTGCAGCCCCATACGTCGCAAAGAGCAAAGTCCTTCATGCAAATATGAGTGAAGCAAGTACGTGATAATTAAATTTCGTGGTAGAAACCGCGGGAGCTTTTTACAACTACGTCGCTTTGCGGTCTTATTATTCGTTAATAAAAAAAGGAAGTTAAAATAACAGCGGAAAGCTCTCTTCACTCGCGTGGCAAATGCGCTGCTTTTTCAGTATCTGGATTTAAAATTTGCACTCGTGTCTCAATGATTTCTCTTTTTTAGCTGTCGAAAAAAAGAGATAATAAGCATTCTAGCAAAAAATTAACATACGAGCGTGATTTTCCGGAATTCTCTCGCTTTCTGTGATTTTATAGTGATACTCGTTCGTTATAGCATGACGAATAGGTGTGCAAAAATGGCGAGAGATGAGCACGCACGGCACGATCGATACGCGAAAAATCATCTGAATAATTCGAGACATTTTCGATAAACCAAAAATTGTCATACTGATCGATGGCCAGTATTTAACGACCGCATATATATTCTATCAAATGCAAAACTTGAAAATATGAGGGCCGCCCAAAGCGCTTCGTTCGTCAGAATTTTCGGATGGGCCGATAATATTCTGGCAGCGTGCGCAACCAGTATCTGCACAAAATTGATAACGTTGGAAGCAGCTCGATGCAATTTATGGAATATAGAAATTATGCAGCGATTTAACATGATACAGCACGTAGGTAATAGGCCTGTAACTGGCATGGTATGATCGATATAAAAACATTCTGACGTCTTATGATTAATAGATTTTTCTATTTGTCATACATTGTATATCTCTCGCGTACATTTACTTCTATAAAAATAAATTTAAATCGTTAAATTTCAATGCAAACTCGATTACCGTAGGAGCAAAGATATCTTTCGATTTTAATCGCAGCCCTGCACGAAAAGAGCGGTTTTGCTGGCGTATATAAAAATTAAACCACGGATGCAGATATGAAAATAATTATATTGGACGGAATTAACTAGGATTCCCGATAAAAATGCATCCAAAAGAACGATTTTGCTGAAACGTCTAAAAATTTAGCTAGATACAGATTTAAAAATAATTATCTTATGACCAACAAAATAATTATGTAGAATATTCAAGTATGATGATATACTGTTAAATTCATAATGTCAAATTGTGTCCCAGTTATTTTTAATCATTTCTAGATCGCCATTCGTACTTGATGTGTCATTAATTTAATTAAAATGATAGAGTTAAATAATTTAATTCGAGAAAATGTGCATTACATTTGACTTAAAATCAGTTTATTATTTGTAAGTGCATACGTTAATGGATTGTTTATGGATTATTGATTTTGAAACCAAACAGAATGGATCGATTTACATGTTGACATACATGGAAGTTAAAAATAACAAAACATTGTTTTTATAAGGGAGCTGCTCCTTTGATACCTAACATGCTGCGAAAAGTTTTGATATTCTAGCAATTAGTTAAACCAGTTAGTCCAATATAATTATTTTTAATTCTATATCTAACTGAATTTTTAGATGTTTCAGCAAAATCACTCTTTCCGAGTGCATTTATCTATCGAATTCAAGTCAGCGTTGTAGGCTCTGTTCTAAAGAAGGTCGAATAATACCGCGCTATAATATATATGTAGATGAGTGTCAAAGCACGCAAGAGCGATTCCGTAAAGACGTATCAGAACGTATGAAATAAGCGTTTCGGCATTCGAGATATTTCACGCCGCAACGAAACTCATTTTCCGCGGTGCGATGCGTTTAATTCCGAGCGCGGGTGTACGTTCTTGCGACGTTCCGCAGCAAGACCGGTAACGCGGGCACCCGGGGGCTTGATTTAAAGTCTTGAGTAATATCGGATGGCCTCCAAGGCGGAATTGGACTCCCCGGGTATGCCGGAGTAGATTCCAACGAACCGTCGCGGCACGACGGCACGCCGGCAATGTCTAATCAGTGCCAACTCAATTTCCCGACGCGTCTATTGTCACCCGATTCCACGCGCGTCTCGACGCCTAGACGTGTATTATGGGTGCACAAGCGATGTTAGTGGCCCACGTGTGGTGGGTGGATGCCCCTTTAGGGCACACTTGCTAATTCGCGTGGCGGATGGATTCGACGTCTATTCGTCTCTATGGAGAAGTAGCTCTCGTCCCGAATTAGCATTTTATCAGAAATTTGTTCCAAAATGGTCATGTTCAAAGAAATCATCAAATAATGTAGTTAAAATACATGCTCTAAAAAATATCAGTGTGGATTTAGCACTATGGATTTTAAATCCACACTATGATGGTGCTTATCTAAACACTACAGCCCAAAATAGGGGCTACTTTGTAACTTTTAATGACAGTAACAATATCGTTACATTGGATCGTCGTATATGTTTTATACATTATTAATTATTCATAAAAGAATCGAGATGACAATATAACAGATATTTCGTACGGTTCAATCATTTGGAATCAAAACGCGATGGAAATCAAAATTTATTACTATTTCGCGATAATTACGGACGACAATTATTTTTGTTTAACATAAAATTTTTCTTTTGTTTGAAAATAACTCTCGATTATACTTCAAATGATATCACACGAGTTTTGAAAAAGCACCGTTAATAAATACTCTCATGTAGATAACGCGATTCCTACTTTCACAATTAATATAATTTGCGTAATTAATAATTTAATTAATTTTTCATTTTCGTGCAGCTTTCGTGATATAAAAAATTGAGTGTAACTTTGAAAACTATTTATCGATAATAAAAGAAATATTTCTCTTTTTTATTAATCTGTAGCTCATTTCACTCTAATCATATCTTAAAGACATCGTAATAAGAGATTCACAGTCCTTTTATCTGCTCTGAATTTATTTCACAATGGTGACGAATTGACTTGTGCTTGATATTCATTTCTAAAAGTCAATTAATAATTGCATAGCAATTATAATAGCTATATATTACATTTTTCAAATATCTTCCCTCTCATGGGTACAACCTTGATGTGGTGAGAGGACTCAGTACCCTGAGGATATACACGAAAAGAACGATTTTTCTCAAGTATCTAAAAATTTATCGATCTATCTGAATGATAAATTTTTAGATATTGAGTAAAATCGTTCTCTTCGTGTAAAAATCCAACGACGGGGAAGCTAACGTACCCTCGTCGCCGATTTAATTGAAAGTGAACGAACCGCAGCCGGTTCGTCGCGTCGCGCGTTTGCTTCGGGAGTGTCGTTCAAGTTATCGGACAAAGAATGAACTTTTCACAAAACCCATTCGATGGAATTCTAGTTCGACGATGAAATCATATCTGCGATGTTTCGACAGGAAAGCGGAACTCTCTTTGGGACGTTGCTGAGGTGGCCACGGTCACTGCAACGCTCTCACGCCAAGTGCTCCGGGCACGAGGTGATGCCGACCGCGTAGTATCACGCACTTCGTGGTGCTGTGTTCGCGCGGTTTAGCAACTACTGTTGCTGTCGGCTAATTGAGGACACGCTGTCTGCCGGCAAATGGTTCGGCCCTTAGCGGTATAAAGAAGCGATCGATTGGCTCGGATTCTTCTCTGGGCCTGTATTCGGTAACTCGAGTTATGCAGTCGTTACGAGCACATAACGATTGCATAACGAGTTACAGAATTCCACCCTGGTGAGTCGCCCAAAAATGAGTTGTATAACTCTGGTCAGGGCGCTCATTTCTCTGTCATTATCTACCAGTTTAAATCGCGTTTAATCTGACTTGGTCAGAGCCTAGCTCTAGTAGTTTTTTATTTGTAAAAAACTAGCTCGTGACGAGGGGTTGGAACCCATTTTCTGCATTGTCTAGATTGTTGGACAATCGGCAATGGTACCAACTTTTCTCTTATTAGAGGCGCTTGTCACGTCTACCAACTAACTCTTAGGAGCTCGTGGTACAGCATCACTTGTGTCCCACTAGAACTAGCTAGTTAGGGCGTATGACTGAGTCAATGTTAAACGTGATTTTGCGTAAACCAGAGGTGATGGACTCGATACGATCGATTTCGTCTTCTTTCGTGTGGGGCTTAATCCTTGTTCGGCATTCATCGTGTATTTCGCAAGTATTCGTCGACGTGTGGTGTTGATTCCACCGATCGAAATAGCAATCCTATGATGGGTTTTGTAAACGTGGAGTGTCATAGTGTCGCGCGAAAGACTTTTATAAATGATTAGTTCGTGTGCGATTATAGTATATTATTCGCGAGTGTTTTACGCGAGTGTCCTGTGCGAGAGGATGTCAACCCTATTCTGAGAGGAGGAGGAGGTCTGGAAGAGTCATCAGGTGCCGGTGGAACAATCTTGCGGTAAATATTATTTTCTACTTATGTGTGTGTGTGTGTAACATCAGTGTCTTTCTTCTGATTAAATTTATTCTTGAGTAGTTTCATTTTAATGATTTAAAAATAATAATTAGAATAAAAAAGGATTATTTTAAAATTATTTTGAAATTTTATAAATATGTATTTTTTTTAAATGTATAATTATTTTTATAAATATAATTGAATGATGAATTAAAAACTTCGATACTTATAAAAATTATATATTTTGAAAATTATATGATTATTTTCAAGAGAAATTTGCATTTAGTAAATATTTTTTTAAATATGGTTGATTTGTTTACTCTGTTTTAATTTGGATTTTATATTCTTTTTGTTACATAATCATCATAGCGACATTGCTGATATAACTCCGCTGTTGCGCGTCGGATTGGTGAGTGATAAATTAATGTTTTTATTGGCAAAGTACATTTTAGCATTTAATATTTCCTCATTTTTTTAAATTTCAGCGTATTATTTCACGACATATATATATATATATATATATCGCATGGTATTAAATTCATATCGATATTTTTTAGACTTTTAGAGTGTACGTTAAATGTGATATTGGAGAACCTATGTATCTAATAAAGTGTCATGATATATAAAACTATGTACGGCGAATATGTATAATTAATGACATAATTGAGGGAGACTGTTCTTGTTTCGTAGATAATAAAATTAGTGTTTTAATAATTATTACAATCTCTTAGATGGAGAAACAAAAATAAATCTACAAAATTACATATAATGAAAGAGTATCTCGGTCGTTTCTGTGCTAATTATATATAACAAAAAGCTAATATTCCGTTCTGAAGGAAATGCAAATGTCTTCAAAGCAATATAGACTTAATGAACCTACTAATTCTTGAAAGTATAGATTTCCGAGCTTTTCAGAGATTACTCTCAAATATTATATCAAGAGTATAATACTTTTTATATCAATCTATTTTAGGACTTGATGTGTAAAGCGTAAGACTAAAGTAGACCTAGTAGAGAGAAAATCTAAAAAGTGAAATCAAAAGGTAATATTAGAGCGCGGTGCGTAAATGGCATAAATTTTAATTTTGATAGCGCAGAACCAATTCAGTTTAGTCCATTATCCTTATTACTGTAAGAAGAAAATATTTGACACAGTTCACATAGCTAAAATCCAATATCCTTTGCAAGGTTATGTCGCCGAGGAAATATTTCTTCTTTCGGATTAGATACGTCACGAATTATTTACGATTCGAATGAAAGCAATTTGGGTTAAAGATCATTCCACGAATTCATGCAAAAGGACGTAAAAGAATCGTAAATCATATTGGCTCGAATCTCCAAATTTTTACTTATAGGGACCTTATACGTTCAATAATATCGTCGGTACCAACAAATACTGATAATATCATTAATCATGTGTAGTTAATATTGATGGATTGATGTAGAATCTCTTGTAGAATATTGATAGTGAGCTATAAGATGTCTTCATTCTCGAGCATCAATATTTCCTAATCGATGATGCTCGAAAATCAAGGAATCCGGATCATTAATATTATCAGTACTTACAATATTATTGACTGTGTAAAATCCGTAAAATGTACATGAAAGTGAGTTGAAATATTATCAATAATACTATAAGATTGTAAAAATATTAATATATACTGTCGTTACTAATGGTCAAGTAATATTGACCGTATAAGATCCGCATTAGGAAAGTAATACGTATAAGTAAAGAAAAATATGGCATGAATAAAGAAACGAGCAAATTTTTTGCATACAGTTTCGATTCGTGAACGTACGTGTTACTAGAGTTGAAAGCGTAAAAGTTGTCGTGTGACATAAAAGGCAAAGTACTTGATTGCAACGATACATAAATGTACAAGGAACATAAAACATATGCATACGCTGCAAAATACACAGAGTGGAACATGTAGTAACAATGCAGCGAATGTTCTCGTATTTATACGATTTCTGCTTGCAATAACAAAGAAGAACGTACTATAGAAAAATATTTTAAGTGAATCAGCTTTGTATTTAACAACGCAAGTTTGTCCAAAGAGGATTTGCAATAATTATATTTATGATTCGTTTCGTAAATAACGAAATAAATACTGTTTCAACGTAATTATATCGAGTGCTAATTATATTGAGTAATGACAATTAAATAGAGTTTCCCGGCCGTTTCCGGAAGAGTCGTGACCCGAAAGCGAAAGACGATTTATCGAACAGGTCACGGCACATCCGCACTTAATGCGAGTACATACGTCGTGTGTTTTATGAATCGGAAATAACTTTCCGGAACGTAAAACCGCCGGGTAATTCCGCGCAAAAATTTCTAGACGCAAATCCAGACCCGACGATCCGATTTACGCTTTAAGTGCGAACCGCAACTGGGCATGTTGTGACATTACTGCAATTGTAACTCATTACGGCGAGTGGCGGAACGTATTTTCCACAATTTCGATGTACGACGAAGCGAAACGAACGGAAGGAACAAAAGGGACAGCATACTGCGCATCAGCATATGATAAAAATTCAATGGGATCGCGCCAGGACGATTTTCGTTATCTGGCATCTATAGAGCGGGATGGATTATCGATCGCTCGCGCTCACTGACTATTATTATATGGAGGTGCTAGGTCGTATGCGGCCCTATTTCTCATATACAGGACGTAATAACGGGAGTAGCATCACGAAGTGAGATATAAAGGCGTCGATGTTACGACGTACGCAGAACATATGGCGAACGTGCCGATGCAGTTTCCCTTTTTGTCTCGCATCATTCTATCCCTTTGCCACCCAAAGGCAATATCTATCAGTAGTATGGCGATGTTATTTCTTGTTGTGGTCAATTCATACGAAAGGAAGTTAGCGGTGGAATTTTTGAAAAACTCGCCCTTTAATCTCTGCACCGTTATATCTTGGAAGTTCTTTTTCATTAGTTTTTGAAAACGCATTTCTGCTGCCATCAACGCAGCTGAAAAGCACTCGTGAACTCATTCCAGCGGCAATCCTTATTAATGATATAACGTATTCACGTATTAATGTTCCGTAATGAGACGACTGCAACAAAATGCAGCCTCTCAGCGCAAATTACGTTGGCGTTGCTATAAAATGTAAATTTGAATGAATCGTAATGATAAATTAATAAGTACGATACAATTATAAATAGATACGGTTTAGTAAACCGCGCAATTGATTAATGCATAATTATCTGATGTAATGTGTTGTAAGCTGTTTGAAATTTATTCTACTTTGTTCGATACATTTTGCAAGAAATTTATTTATTTCGCTTTTATTCGATTTTAGGTTTGCATACGTAAATTAAGTAACTTTTCATCTTAATTCGCAATTTATTGTTCTAAGGAAAATCAGTTATTGAGTTTTCTTTTGAAATTAATTAAAACTTTTAAATTTGATTGAAAACTTTCTTTCAGTTTATTTAAATTTCGAAGAAATTAACAGAAAATAAAGAATAAATTCTCAACTATACAGGAATGTCTAAAATTATACATTAAAAGTAATTTACAAAACAACATGTACAAGAATTAACATATTTTACTCACGTTAGGGTATGACTTTGGCACAATGAATGAAATCAATATAGAATTATTATATTAAATAAAGAAATATATCAAATTCGAGAAAATTTAACAGGCACTTCGATTATTATTATTATTCTGCGAACGATGGATTTTTATCGAATATTTCGAGGATCAATATCGAATATTCTTCAGTTTGAAATGACCATAGTCCTTCCGGTAGAAGCGACACAAGAAATTCGTAGTCGCACAGATCGATATTTTGTCACTGAAAGGCAAATAGCTCGAAGGGTTATAAAAGACGGGATGAAATATGTATAGAAATTTCCATTCACTTGGTTGGTCCGTATAGGTGATTACCCGTGAGAAGATGGAAATTTTCGCTGACACCACAGCTCGAAATAAACGAACGAAATCAGTGACGGTTCGTAAGCAGATAGAAAATTAGCCCGATAAATCTACACTGTCTCGTCAAATCTCATTATACCTTGTAATGAGCAATGCTATTCCGTAATGACATTTAATCAATTTAGCACAATGCACCTGTAAATTGCATCACGCATTAGCAAAATCAATCGAGCCTCGGTGTATTATCAGCAAATAATCCGCAACAGGTAAATGAAACAATGCGATTCTTTTTCTGAGAATGATGTCACACATTCAGATGCAGAAGAAAATATCAAATAAATGGAACATAATCAAAAATTACTGAAAGTTGATATAATATAATAATAATATAGTAGATAGTATATATTTCGTTATCTGTAAATTTTTTATTAAGGATTAGAGTAAAAATTTATTTACTTTTGATGATTTATTAAAGAAACATATTTTTCAGAAATTATTAAAAATTAATTCATATTTTTTAGAAAATTTCTAATCGGGATTATATATGAAAGCAAGAATAGCTGTAGCTTTCCTCCTTTTCTAATCTTCCTTTCATAATGCCTTTATACATTTTTGTGCATATTTTCGCTTTCGCAAACAGATAAGGAATGATGGAGAAATTCCACATTAGTGCGGTACTTACTTATATAATTAACTCGAGCCATTTACCGACAACCAGTTTCATAATTTGTGGTGAAGATACCACGAGCTTACTGCAGATTTGAACGTTTTCTTAAAGAGCCCGCCGGCGCGCTCTTCCGTTTCTGCCGCAAATCGGATTATGAGAGGATTAAATCTACACCAGGGCCACCTTCACACCTCAACCGTCTCGTAGTCACGTTCTACGGTGGGAAGGAAGAGAGCGAGCCAGAGGTCGAATTTGGCAATAAAACGAGCCCGAAAATTCTGCGCGGATCACATTACATACTCTATCTCCGGTATTGCGAACGATAGCTCTGGTAACGTACTTTATCTCAGTTTATATTCGTGTTAAACGGATAGAGCGCTACGCGGTTCATGGCGAGCTGCTTTATTGATGAGATACGAGCAGAATTCGATTATACAGCAATTTGCACATCTAACTGCAATTGAGCATTATCCTTCGCATTTTCGATGCCACTGCCTAGTTTAAAGTGAAAGGAATATTGAAGTGTGAAATTTCAAATACATATAACGCGCGTTGCGCAGACGACATAAATAGTTGCAAGGAAAAGATTTACTTTGAATAATAACTGCAGATATAACAATAATATAGAAATTAGACTGGAATATTAAACTTTATACATAATTAATTTTCGATTAAATTACATAATTTGACAACATGGAGATATATGACGACGATTGAAATACAATTTTGATATAAATATATGAAGGGTATAGAAATGTCAATAGCACATCTAGTAATAGCGGAATGCGAGAAATTATTTAAATAAAACATAATTTTTTTGTATATATATTAAACATAATTATTTGAATATAATTTATTATTGTGTACTCGTATTTTCTCTCTTCTTACGTCGCAATCTAAACTAGTAATGGTGAATGAACAGGAACTTTAAGGCAGCAAAAGCGATCGAACAGATACGTAAGAATAATAACTAAAAGAAAAGCATGAAAATTGGTGATATATGGCAGACGTAGACCGAAGGCAATACTCCAATGTAAATCGGGAAGCGCAAAATTACATGAATTTGCCGAATATTACCTAGAAACACGCCAAACGCTATGGACTGGACGGTGAGAGTCTATATGTATACCCGACTACACCTGGCAGGTGTGCCTAACATCGAAGTGTTTTCCTGCATGGTCGGAAGCACGCGGCCTTAAATCAGCTCGATTATCGCGTATAGGATATTGTACCTGGTGCGAGAGCCGCCTGTTCTGCATTACGTCCAGCCATTAGAGAACCAGGAAACCGGCCATTACGCTATCGTGCCGTGCATCCGAGAAGAATGAACGAGAGTAAGAAGACAAAGAAGCTGTCTGACGGTTTTTCGAGCTACGTCAACGAGAATAAAGCCGCCAACGTTCCTTTCAAGGTGCAACTCACGTTTCTGGCAAACTGTTCTTTATTACGTATATATATATATAACTGGAATTTAATACGTTATATTAAACATTGTTTTATGCGTTTTATGAGAAGTTTTAAATTAAAAAAAAAAGGAATAATAGAAAATTATTACGTTTTAGCAATAATAATATTCAGCAAATCAAGACTAATATTTACGGATCTTTGATTGAACATTTTAAATGCTGCAGAAACGCTAAGAATTCTCATCAAAGGTTTCTTTAAATTTACTATCTCTTTTGCAGATAGAGATTGTGATGTGTGATCCGAATTTCCCAATCAAATCGATAGAATCGCTAAGAAAAGAAATATTTATTTTTTTTGTAATATTTGCACGATAGAAAAGTAATAAACCGGAAAGAAGATAAAAGCGCGCAAAGAAAATACGTTTTACTGAAACATCCGTACTTAATCATTTTTCTTTTTGATTGATCCAACGATAAGTATTTCGATAAATTCGAAAAAGATGAAGAATCCCTTGCGGGAACGTGACTAATATGTAAACAGCTATTTCATACAAATATAATATAATATGTCAAGATTATATTTATATTTTATCGATATTCGGGGTGGTATATTTACTTCTCGATTTTCCGCAAATATTTCTTTACATATAAAATTTAGTAAACGGTGATTTGTGGGCAGATTAATGGTTTAGATGTACGAAATTCGTAACTAAGACATATTTTAAATATATAAATATATACATATACATTTATATATATTATTTATATATGTATATAAAGCTTGTGTATTTATTTAAAAAATTCTTATAAAAACTTTATTTTGGCTATCGTTTCTTTTAATTACAAGCCAAATATAAATAATACTTTTACTCTTTTTTTCATTTAAATGACTACGTCGTGATTCCCCAATTAGATATTAATTAGAACGTCTATTAATATATATTATCTATATAAATAACATAAAATAACGAAAGATGAACGATTGGCATTATTTTAATGTGAATAAGACTATACTTTCGTGTAAGCTCTGATAAAAATTGATTAAATAACGCCTTTAGCCTGAAAAAGAACGACGGATTCTTTCCATTACACCCAGCGACAAGGCTCATCACGTTCCTGGCGGATAAGCCTATCTTTGGCAAGATATTCACGGTGGACAAAAGAGGAATTAAAATGAACGAAGAATTATCACGATGGGCTTAAATCCTGCCAGCCGCGGCCAGGTTTCGTGCCACTGCCCCATATGTCCGGTACTGCGATAATCTCTGTCACGTGTCGCCGCATCTTTTGTCGGATCATCTTTTCGCTGCCGCGAGCTAGCGAGGAAGCGAGGTAAAACTCGGGATTTCGCGCCATCTCCGCTACTTAATTTCAACGGTAAAATTTACGTTATTTTTGCGTGCGCGTCTGTGTGCGCTGCACGACAACTTCAATCACAGCTCTCGATATCATGAAAACACGGGAAAATCACGTTTAATCTCGCTTTCACCTCGCGTTTGCCTGTTATTTTCTGCTTGTAGAAGGGTAATCGAAACTCCGCTAAATAGCTAAGTTGAACACAATGTGCTATTATCGCAAAATGCAATTTTAAAAACGTTATGAGAGAGTTTCTCCAAAATTGATTGCAGATATCCTTGACGAAAATTAGAAAGCGTTTTAAATAACTCGTATGGCGTCAAACTAGTAAACGTTCACGTGAATTTACAAGCGCGGTAAATTTTTAATTAACTTTTAAAACTCTCGATTTTGTAGACTATATTTTAGTACTTATGATAGTTTAAATGAAAAACCTCTCTGAATTATTTTAAACTATTTTAAAACTTTTTTTTTCGCTAAAAATATGTTTCACCTTATGATCTACTATTCTCTATTTTATATTACTATTTCATTTCTTTGACCCATTCATATTTTTGCTCATATATTTTATATATATATAGGAAGAACATTTTTGTCAAAACATCTAAAAATTTAATTGGATATAGATCTAAAAATAATTTTGTCTGGGCAAACAAAATGATTAATATTGTTTCAAAAATTTAATTACGAAATTGGGGAAACTGTGCCAACGAGCTCAGTCTCTGCTACTTCAGCAAAACTGTTCTTTCCGTGTAACAATACATTTAACGACTGCACAGATAGCCATCTGGTATGTGCTTTCCCGTGTCTTTAGTACCTTTAATCTAACGAATGACGCTGAACCACCGTTGTAATAATATAATTTCTCTAAAATTTTGAAACACTATTATGCAAATCTCGTTGCAACATCCGCTACAACGAATCCCGTGTACTCGTTACCTTCGCGTGCGCGTGACAGTAACTCGTTCATGATTACAAAGTTGCGGTGAAAAATAGCGGACTTTGAAAATGCAAAACTTCAGGTGATTTTTTAATTACAACTTGCGATATCTCTGCGACGTGATGCGCGGAAATCCCTACGGAATCATAATAATGCTGTCGGCCAACCTGCCCAGTTGATTTTTGTTTCGACTAAAAATAGAAAGAATTCCAAAGAACTTTTCGCTCTTTAACCATAATTACATGAATCCGTACAGTCGCACGTTGCCCGGGCAACTTACCGACGAGAAAAAAAAAGTTAAAACCTAGACTCGTAATCCAAAAGAGATTCGTGTACGTAATGTAATCCCTCAAGCAACATCAGTCGCAGCTTCAACTCTTGTACGCGACGGATTAGTTGAAGGTCTTAAAGTTTAAATGAAGCCTTCGTCTAATGTATAATTTATTTCCTACTGCAATCTGCTTAGAAGAAAAGACAAAGCTTATTGTATTTTACGAAAGCCTCTTTGTACTCGACATCGATGAATGTTTTGCTACTTGTTTAGCTAGTGCTTAGCAATAAACTCATATTACCGTAACAGACGGATAAGACGGATGTTAAAAATATATTTTTAAAAAGTAAATGTAATTGCCTTGACATTATTTTTTAATCCAATCATAGAAATGGCATTTCATTTCAATGTTATCGATCTGTCGGATCATCAATAAACTTTACTACTGCGTATCGTTCCAATTCAGTAATAGATGAGACTATATTGCAATTTATCTGATTAGCTCTCATTCAAAAGTTTGATTAAAACTTTATCACGTCATCTGTGAGCGTGCATATTGATAAATTAATACGCGAGAACGCGAGTAATTACAATTACTTTACATTAAAAACAGAATATTAACGTCTGTAAAAGGTGTATCAAAATGACACTTTTCCTTGCACGAAAATATTTTATAAAATATCATCATATCTCCTCAATTTTTAACATTACATATTTTTTTTAAGTATTTGACTCTTATATTAAAGTCCATTTAAAATTGGTTAAAGAATATTTGATATCTATTTTTTCCTTTTAAAACCATTTAGCTAAAAGGTCTTTTATAAATCATTCATTTGTTCCCGTTTTTCAAATTTATATACTACATATAAATAAACTTTGATATTAAAGTCCATTTAAAATTAACTAAAGAATATGTTTTTATATCTATTATTTCTTTTAAAACTATTTTATTAGAAAGTCTTTATAAATTATTCATCATTTGTGCCAGTCTTTTAGATTATACTATAAATTGCCAAATTTCTTTCTAATCTAATCTAATCTTTTCATTAAAAAAGGAAAGGAAATTTAGAAGAGTAAACTTGCGAGCATATAGTGGTCCTTCAACCTTCGAACAAAATTTTGCGATTTCAGCACCTCGTGTCTATTGAGCTTTAAAATCTGTTACGAAATTTTGAAATAAATCATAAATTTAAAAAAAACCGAATGCGAATCAACAAACAAATTAACTGACAAATTAACAAAACAACTATCTCGCTTTACAATAAAACCAGCAGAATTGTCAAAATGAATAAATATACGAAACGTTGTCGGGATTCTGAAACTTTACGAAAAAACAGACGATAATATCTCGATAAGAGAGTATTCTTTTTCTCCTCTCTTACTCATCAGAAATGAACGAAGTTCACGCACATACGTTTCCCCATATCATGCAGCTTGTCGGTCATGTTTGCCTGTGTGTGAAGCTAATTGCCAGTTTCGTGTTGCATATTTCAAGACTGGAAAATGCCCTGCAACCACGTCGAGAGCGAAGTGCGCGCGTAAACCGAAACAGAACTCTCTCGTCCGACCGAAGGTTCGAGGAGCACGAAACCGCGAGTGTTTATGAGGCGAGGTCGTTTTACGAGCGATACATAGTCCAAAGCAACTCCCGTGTATTAGCAGACAGATGGAATGAAGTAAAATTCTTTCAGCTTTTGTCGTCCCAGCCGCGCCGGTGGTGTATGAGGAGCTACGAGCGCAAAAACGAAATAGTGCGCTTTATATCAGTCGACGGGATCGGTATAAACTTTTAGTGCTGAAGAGGATCATAATTTTGCCGCCATTTTGGGAAAGTCATTCTCGTATAATACGGCTGACTGACAGAGTTGGGTTATATTTCGGTAAATGAATTCTTTATAATCTGAGATGTAATTCCGCGAAATGAGCGAAACATCTTGTTTCATCCTTTAGATTAACAAATGACCCAATGCAGGAAACTAATCTTCGTTGCTTGTAGTGCATACGTATAATTAAGTAATTTCCAATTTGTCACTGTTTAATTGTTGATATGCGCAAGAACGCCACGCGCAAATTATTATTGCAAACTTGCGATGCTAGAATACTAGAGGTTTAAAGGCGCGGATGTGACTTGCCGACATTAATTACATCGGTATTGAAATCTGCCAGTCGAAATTTGTTGGATCGGTTTTTACGGATTGTAACAGATACTATTTGGAAGAGGAAACGGTATGCTCGCAGATATGTGGAAACTGAACGTTGCTTATGGTGATTCGATAACGTTAGTAATTAGGGATCTACGTTCCTGCGTGCTACACAGCGATGTAGGAATGGTGGTTTAGAAGTTCTCCGAAATTTCAATATAGACTCGCAAGAGAGGCGTAATTATTCGTGATTGCGCGCGTATAACTTGCTAGATTCTGCATATTAATATATACAGATAAATCGGCGCGGTACACCCAGAGAAAAGGTTGCTTCGACTTAAAGGAATTTTCTTTACTGTACGGTTAAAGAAAAAATTTGTTTGATTTATGAAAAAATTTCTTTGATTTAAACATTATATTTTTTAAAGTCAAATAAAATTTATTTGATTTAAAGAAATTATGTTCAAATCCAAGAAATTACGTTCAAATCATGATTTCTTGAATTTGAACATAATTTCTTTAAATCAAATAAATTTTATTTGATTTAAAAAAATATGATTAAATCAAGGAAATCTTTTCACAAATCAAAGAAATTTTTTCTTTAACCGTACAGCAAAGAAAATTTCTTTAAATCGAAGCAATCTTTTCTCTGGGTGTATATAAACTGAATTTTGTTATTGCTTATTAAATGAGAATCGGTAGATTACAGTCCCTGAATAGAGGAGTGCCGTCTGTAAACGGAATTATAAGCAGCATCGCTGCATAGAATATCGGAATATAAAATATCGAATGCATTATTCTCTACATTAAACGACCGCAGTTAAAATAACGCTGTCCGTCTACCATAATAACATGGTTAAATAAATGTGCTTAAAATATTCGCGCCAGTGAAGATTTAATCTATCGCGTATTTCCTGGCGTATTCTTTTAGCATATTATTTTCAATGCTCGTTCTTTTATTTGGTCCGAATGCGCGCTATTTTTACAAAGAATTAACATGTTTACCTACATATTCCATTGCGGTATGCATGTTTAATGTATGCAGCGAGTGTACGCGAGCAAACTATCGATTGCAAATCGAGTAAATAAAAATACGATTAAATTCGATATACCATCATGATTTGAATTAAAATATTGAAACGATATATAACTTTTTCATTATCGTATATATATATCATTTATTGATCTTCACATGCATTAATCTCAAAATAATACCGCACGTGCAAAATAATGAAAGATTACAGGTAAAATAATTTATTTCAAATTAAAGAGACACAATAAATATAAGAGTGCGAGATTAATTTAATCTTAGCACGCTATTGATACATAAATTTTATGTACATGTGAGCGAGGTCATTGAGCGCTAAGTTATGCCTTCAGTGGTCATCAGGAAATTTAATCCGTTGTATTAAAAGCTAGAACAAGTGGGGACAAGCTTTTAAAAATTCTGTTCGTTTTACATATTAGTTTGGACTCATCAATGGCTGGTATTATAATAGAAAGCATGAAAAGTGATTTCAATTTTTATGCAGTTTTGTGTTATATATTTTATTTATGAGAAGACACAAAAAAATTGGACTACGTACTCCATCATTTCAAAATTGAATTTAACAGTGTGCTTGTTCTTTCTTTTATTTTAAGTTAATTAAATTTGTGTTTATAAGAGTCTCTCTCTAAATTATAAATATTTTGTCAAAAAGAGTGAAATGTGTATAAATTTTGTGTTATATTAATTAAGAGTGGCTTATTGCCTTATTTACATATCGATAACAATACTGTATCAATATCGAATGGATTAAGTCTAAGATTAATTTTAACGTTAATCCTTGAATTAATTCTCGAATTAATATAATAAAAAAAAATGAATAGTCCTTTTTTTAAACAATCTATTCATGTATCAAACTCGAACAATTCTCGTTGTTAAGAAATCTGCCATCGCGTTATTCTTATTCTGGATCTCGTATCATGGTGCATTCACCTCTCGACTTAACGGAAGCACCGACGCGGCTCACGCACACGCGTATGCGGGCCGATTGCGGCAGACAGTTTCAGACGCGAAGGGCTCTCATCGTTCGTGATTAATCAGCGCGGACATTTCGTAACGACGTAGCAACACAACATCTGCCGTATGTCGCGCCACTAGACGTCAGTCCAGGATTCCGCAAACAAAAGCGCCGTCCGCGTTATGCACAAGAGCTCACCGGTTCGGATACTAGCGGGTCGTCCTCGTTGTGATAGTGCCAGTCAAGTAGGGGAGAGGCAACGGGGAACAGCCGGACGATCGAGGAAAAAGAACCTCGAAGAACACGCAGGATGTTCATTTATTGTCGCGTTCTGCCACACCTTTAATTTCTCTTTCCGTCCTGAACACGTGTTATGAAACTATTCGGAATGGATTCTGATCGAAATTGTTCAATTATTCCTTAAATTTCTATTGCGTTTTCCAGGGAAAGCGAAATAGTTCCGCTCGAAATCTATTTCGGACAGTTTCCATAATACGTGCCCTGTATCGCGACAGCAGGTAACTACGTACTCCCCTTAAAACATGTACATTCTCAACGGAACTCAATTTGAGAATCTCCATTATGGCTTATAACAAAAAGCATCCTTATTTAGCGTACTTGAATGTACGGGTCAAAAATACTTCCGACATCGAGTACCCGTGTAATTTTCTACCACCGTGAATGCTTAGCGCATTAACTTAGGAAATGTAGAAACGACGAAGTAGCGTACTCCAAAGTAACCGAGAAATTGCAAGCAACACCCGTGAAAGCTGTGACCATTCTGCGCCAAGTATTTCCGCATTGCACGGAGACTGCCAAGTGCCCGAATTACATTAGCATAACGGCAATTAACTATAATTATTCAATTTAAAATCGTCATATGAAGTCGATGTTTGCGTAACGTTTGCAGGGAAATGGCACTTGTCGCACCGACATCCGCGCGCTGGAAAAAAAAAATCCGCGAGAGGATAAATACTTTCTGCTGCTCTCAACGGATGGTTCTCCCATATCCGCTCAGATCAGAGGAGGGAGAGAGAGACAGAGAGAGGAAGCTAACGTGTGCGACATCGCATTGCGTATTCCGCGATCGTACAAGAAAAACTCCGAAATTTGAGCGAGAGCACAGCGCGCGCGCGCGCGCGAGAATATGGAAATCCATCCGCTCTGCTCGGAATTTCGAAATTAAAATATCAATGTGTTACGTGTCCCGACAAGTCCATACACACAGTTCGTATGCAAATTTAATCCAAACGTGTTCGCGAAGGTAGAACATTATCGTTCAACGTAACATACGTACACGAGTATGTAAAAGAAGTAACGCGCCAAGTACGAGAGAAATGAGATAACAAGAGTCTTATTTTGATTATGATGTAGGTCAGATTAAGAGAATTGAATTTAACTTATTACGCCAATCTTTAGAGAAATTTAATACTGTAAGTATTACATTGATTAGTGATTAATTACTTATTTCGAGTATTAAAGGTTGTTAGTAACTTTTAATACTCAAAATAAGTAATTAATCACTAAATAATTTAATACTTATAGTATTAAATTTCTCTAAGAAAGATTCAAAATTCGCAATTAAGAATTATATTTAAATATTTATTTTTGAAATAAACAATTCTCTTTCATCTTTATTAACCCAGGAATAATCACTTGACAAATTTTTATATTCCAGCGGTGAAAAAATGTGAATTGTAAAATATTGTTAATAATAGTGATTTTAATAAAAGTATAAAATATTCCAGATGCGTATGTAAAAAAATCAAGTAATTGCTTTCAAGTTAATGTCGTAATTGACTCTTAAAAAAAAATATTTTCCATATACGCGTTATTTAGTTTTTACACACTTTTTTCAGAAAATTGTGATTAAATCTATATTAATTTAAATCCAGATATTAATGTATTCAAATACTAATAACTCGAAAAACAATAATATAATGTGTTAATAATAGTGATTTTAATTGTGGTAAAAATATCCTAAATGTCATTTATGTAAAAAAAAATCAGGTGACTACTTTCGGGTTAATAAGTTCGACTAATTTAAAAATCGGATATTTTCTGCACGCGCTGCAAACCAATTATATAAAATTGATATTTTGTTTATTTTCCAGTATATATTACTCTTGAATTAAACATCTAATATTTTTCTTCTCGAGACGCACTTAAATTCCCTCGCGACTGCCTTTACGTGTCATTTTTCGGGAAATGAGAGTGGCGGTCGAATAGGAACGTTTTGTCGGTCAACGCGACAGCAGCCGACGTGCCATTTCCGCCGTGTTTAACGGTGATATTTAGTAGACTTTAAAAATGCAACGTTGCATCGGGTGGCTATGTCGCTCGCCAACGTTTTTATCCATTATTAAACATTTGGTGTGCCATCGGGGACCGTTGGCTCTGTCGGCGCGTTGGAAGCATGGAAGCGTAAATCATTACCTGTAATCGCTCATTTCCCTGGCTGCTCGTATCGCAAGAGCGATTTAGACAGAGAGGAAAAAAACGAGAGAGAGAGAGAGAGACACACACAAAAAATTGAGAAAAAGGGCAGACAAGAAAAAGAAAAAAAAGGAACAATATCGCTGAAAACACGTAATCGCTGGTCTTTCACCAAAGTGGTCGGTGGTCTTATCGCCCGACAGTAAAGTTGATATATAAACGGGTTTAAACGGCGTTGCTGAGTAAAGCAGCCGAGAGCCCACTCCCAACTTCGTTTACACTCTCTCGTTCGAGGCAACTCGTTAGCACAGGGCGATCGGTGACTGGAGTCGAGGTATACGCGGACGTGCTACGGTTAAAGCGCCACGTAAACACAGTCCAATCAAAGGTTATGGGTCATTAGGCAACGGAGAAAATTGCGCTGCGTATGCAGGCGCACGCGCTTGTCCCTAATCGGGCGTCGCGCGCCCGGCCGAGCGCGTAATCTTTTCGCGTCATTGGGCGCCGAGCGCGTATAAATCACCGACTCTCTGGCCACGTCGACAGCGCGTACCCCTCGCTTCTTCCCCGTCGCGTTCGTCCTTCCGTACTTTCCGTAAGTTGCTCGCGAAATTACACGGATCGTTTCCGCGGTGTATCGGCGTCCGTAAGGGCGAAAAAAAGGACGATCGCACGAAGAACGCGCTCTCGTTAACTGATGAATCGCGACGCGACGACGCGACGTCGCGCGATACCACGCTCGCCGAAATTCGCGAGTCTCGGGTATTACGTGGAATTATTCCGAATGGATTCCGATCGGAATTATTCAACTATTCCTTAAATTTCTATTATGTTTTCTAAGGAAATACGGAATAATTCTGGATTGGTCGGAATTCATTCCGAACAATCCCGTAATACATGCCTTGGTCCAGGAAGCGGATGAAAACATATTGAAAGAAGAAAGTCTCTCCAAGAAGGATTTTCTCAGTCAACTTTGTTTGATAATGGAACACTAAAGACATACGAGTGTTGAATAAACGTGTGTTAAGCCTTAAATTTTATATTCATGCGTAAAAAAGATGAAAGAGACGTCGCGCAAATTAAATATGCATTTGAATAATAAAACAAATACAATTTTGGACTTTACATTTCAAAACATCTTGATTGTTTTTCAGTTAGAAGTCATATTCTCCACAATTCCATTCTTTATAACCTTCGAAATATGTAAATGTATATGAAAGCAGTTACACTCTATCGTAGGCAGAGGACACAGGCTTTATTATTACTGCGACCAGTATATTCGAGGTACGCGTTAAAACTTCCAGGAATTGAATTTGTTGAAGTTTACAAAATTGTCCGGAGTGTACCAGGGAAGGGTACCAGAACAGATCCTAGAAGTATTACGCCGGGTACTCAAACTATAAGCGGTAGTGAGTCACAAGATCTACGGACTCGTTATACCCGGCCGTTCCGTCCCACAGCTCGCTGCAAGTATCTACCGCGCGATAAAATCTCGGAAGAACCTCTGCAAAGATTTTCCGACGACTTGTTTTGAGAGCTTTTCTTTCCGACCTCATCCCTCGACCCTTTACGTCGCTTGGCTATCCCGATCTGCTAGCTCCGACAACCGACCCAGTCTCCGACACGAGGGAGATTGGTAGCCGGTGATAATGAAGGCTCATAAATAAAAATTACGGTAGAATCCTGTCTAGGAGCGAGAAGGCGACCGGTCGCCGTCGTTCTCGGGGATGCAAAAAAGGCCCTTCGGAAAAAATGGTCTCTCCGTCGCACAAACTTTATCACTAGCCTCTACTTCCTCTCGTTCCGCGCGCGTCTGTCCATTCGTTCGTTCTCCATGCTTCGTGTTTCGCTTTTCCTCGTCCCTTTTAACCCGGAGCGACTCTTCCACTCCTGTTCTCGGATGACTTCCTAGACTCATGCTGCCGATGCCGCACCGTCATTTCACCGTTCACTCGTCTCCAACCTCACCTTTTTTCTCTCACCCTGTCATTCTATCTCCGCCCTTTCTTTTCTGCCCTTGTTTTTTTTCTCTTATCCACTTTCGCGCACCTCATCCCCGCGCTGCTCCTGTCCCTTCCGTTTTACTTTTATGCTTTCTATAGTCTCTCTTCTGCTTTCTTTCTCTTTTTACTCCCCTTCCTTTGTTCTTTTCTCTTTTTTCGCTTTACTAACTGGCTGCTTTCCATCAGCACGATCTCGCCCAATCTTATTTTTAGTATCCAAGTTTGCACTCTGCAGCGATTCATAATGTAGATATAAGTACGTAAAGTATTTCAGACCTATATAACGTACTTTACTTTATTTATAGATGCTAGAAATTATAATAAAAAATATTCTTTGTTTTATTATCAAAGAATAAATAAATAATTTTTGAATAATTAGTTATTAAAAATTGAAATTAATTTTGTGGAATTAAATTTAAATACCCAAATTAGTAACAAAATTTTCTGCTAATTTTAAACAAAATTTTATGTTATTGAAAATTTTAATTAATGTTTAGCGGAAAAATTAAACGTCGACAGTTTATTTTAAGACTTAATTTAATAAAGAAATAATATAATAAATTTTATACAATAAAATTGAATGTAAACACTTCCTGTAAAAATATTTTTTCATGTTATTTAAATGAGAATCTCAATTTTACATGTTTACTTATGCATGTAATATTAACTCTACATAAAATTAAATAACACAAAGGGCTTTTAATGACAAAAACAATATGAAGATTATAAAGGGCATATAAGAGTCAGTCATAAAATTGAAATAATATAATGCATTATTACATGAATTATATTATGCTCGGTAAATTAATAATTTTGTAACTGACTCTTATATGCCCTTTATGATCTTCATATTAATTTTGCAGTTATGTTTTATGTTAAAAGATTACGAGACATATAAAACTTGGATAAAATATCTATATTTAAGAAACTTCAATAAAAGGGGACATTAAACTTGCCTTTGTAGTTGATATGTTATTCCAGAAACAGCACTTTTCCCGATCAGTCGATAAACCTAATGAGAACTTGATACACATTGAAATTCCCCAAGATCAAACCTCGATGATAATGCATCGAAGGGTCATACCGTCGATAATTGGGTGACCCAAAACGAGCAATCGATCCGTCCGTCCTTAGCACGCGCTCAGCCAAAGTCGTGAACGTTTAGGTCGATCCCGATATTAGCGAACTAACATCGTGGCATGTAAATGTTCCGAAAAAGAAGAAAAGGCATACCCTCATCACATGCGCATGATTGATATATTTCCATTAGCGAAACCTTATAGGATTTTCGATAATGTTGCTTATGCTATAGAAATGCGGCATCTGCAATATACGGCGTAATGTTTATATATCGATATATTACAGCTTGTGCTAACAAATTTATCAAACATGACACATTTTTTCACAATATTAATCGTTGATAAGCAATGATATGGAAATTAATTGGTGATAAGCGATGATAAGAAAAAAGGGAACATTATTATATTCACGAAAGTATTTTTACGATGATCACGTTATTTATTGTCTTTGGAAAAGCCATAAAAATAATGAGTTCCTATTATTCATTTTTTTATTCAGAAAATTGTCTATTACGTCTATAACATTTTTAATTTGTTCACAATTTTACGGAATGCAAAGAAATTTTTATATTTTTTCAATTTTTTAATTAATATTTCATTAATTACATACATGAAATATATAAAAACAAAAATTTGTAGTTATTAAAAGTAAGCCATATACGATTCGTTGCTGAAACACCGCAATATGTATTTATGAGATTTCCCATATGGCTAAATTTCTTATTATATCGATCAATTCCAACTTGAGTCATAAATGAACCATAAATTGCGCATACGCGTACCAATACGTGCCAACATCCACTTCGACGATCTTCAAAATTGCGTTAATTGAATAACGTCGAAATTAATAGTTTGCTTAAATGTCAATGTACATATACTGTGACAGATTCGAAACTCTCTTGCTGACATTTCCTTTCGTAAAACAGAATACTGAACTATATTGCTCGTTGAATATAATAACATAATTAAATTGTAACCGAACAACCGTCGCAATCAATTCTAGAAACTAAATTACGTATAAACTTCACAAATTACGAGTATAAAAAATATTTATAGTTTCATAGATATTAAATGCAAAATTGATTTATGATTTATTTTATTATTAATTAATAATGAATCTAATTATTACGATAAGTTTTAGTTTTTTCAATCATTCGTTAAATTCTCAATTTAGTTTCTTATGAACTAAGTAACGCTATGTTATCGCGTTGCTATAAACAGCAATTAAGCTGATTTTTAATAATGCTTTATAGAGTTCGTTTGAGTTTTTTATGGCATGGCTGACCGAAGAGACCACCGCGCGAGAATCACCGGATATAAAAGTTACAGTGACATGCTGGTATCAAGGCGCATTATATCACAAGTAGTTGCAAATTATACTGCTGCGCGCTGCGTTTGATAGACGACCGTAATTCAGCTTAGTAATGGCTGCAGGAACGCCTTCCGAACAGCTGGATCACTGTAACTTCTGAAAATAAGTAATGGGCTTTTATCCTTGCTCCGCAAAACCCCTTTTACTGATAGGATTAAGCTTGTTTCTAAGTCCTTGACAGAAACATTAAAAATTGCGTTTTCAACTCGGGTTATACTTACAACTTCGTGACGTTCATTTTTACTCTCCGCAAAATATTCTTGAAAGATATACCGGGTTTAGATATACGTATATCTATCATCAATTTATCGCTCGGATATTTTTCTTAGGAGATATTTATTCCGACGTTCCTCTCTCCTCCTTCCTTTCATGGCTGATTAAATTCTCTCCGCCTTTTACTACCTCAAGACGAGGGATTTAAAGAATCGGAGGTAATTGAAGCATGATGCAAGTTGAAAGCTATTTATTGCACGTACAGATAAGGTACTTTGTATAGCAATACCATTTTATAAGATTAAACTCAGTTTTTATAGCTCAGATTTTGATAGTATAAAGACTTAATATAAAAGTATTTTTTCTAACAATTTTTAAAGAATTAATTTTTCGCATGTTTCTTAATGATGATGAACGCAATATATGAAGATATAATTTCACAAGAAGTTGTACTTAAACTGACCATTCGTTAGGAATTGATTAGAGTCGCGTAGCTATTATTGTAAGCGTATACTATGAGCTGTGCTTCGATCCTTCACAGCAACAAGCCAGTACGACCACATCTCATTTATAGCTACCTCTAAAATCGCTCGTTATACTGTACGCGTCTCCAGAGTTACTGTTAAGCACGAAATTTCGCTCACGAGGTTATAATCGTAAACAGTTGCTCCGGATACAACTAGAAGGAATAGGTGGTGGCGATATCGTCTTACACTGAATTTCCTTGGGCGCGTATTATGTCACACAAACGTAGAGAATCCGCGTACGTTTGGAGGCAAGGCCAATGTAAATTGACTCAAAACCGAACTCGGTACACGAATTAAGCACTGAATTAGGTACACGAAGCAATATTAACAAGCCGGACGTGGAAACACGAGACAATAAGTGATCGAGTTATTCCATTTAGATTACATTTCTTTATTTACTTACTATACGTACGATTGGATTGAAAGCGAGTAATTGTACACGGTTAAAAATACATTAGATAATATTGAAAATAACGGAAATATTAGAAACATTATCGTATTTCTGTCGGAAATAACGTTAATTTTTTATCTCTTGCTACACTATTGATTTGTTCTATCTATGGAACCATATTTGATGATATGTCTGTTATTCTTCATTAACATAAACCGAAACGAGCTAAAGATATCCACTGAACAAACGAAAAAGCAAAATTAATAATTTGTCTGAGATATTTATAGTCTACAGGGTAAGTCACGTAATCCGGGTCACGTCTCTTTTACGTTAGAAAAAGACATGCCTTAATAATGTCTAACATGCAACGTGCAGTTTTATTTTTTTTAAAAAGCAATTACCTTATATTTCTTTTTTTTTACATTAATTCTATAACTAGCCTGTTACATGAAAATAGTTATCACGAGAAATTGTTCGACACGATTTCTTATACAACACTTAAGACAAAAGCTAATGTGAGTAGTAGTCATGTAATTGTATTTCGATGGGTACCGAGGAACGCCATCACGAACTATCTTCCGCGCACAAAAGGGAATTTCTGATATATGAGTCTACCCGACTTGCTCTCTACTATTCATTTCTCACGGATGTAACTTCGGAAGGGTACAAACAAACTTGTACCTGTGTATAATATATATTATGAAGTCTTCGACAACAGTACGCGAATAAATGTTAACTGTTTATGAAATGTACAATTTCTATGTGCTGATGTATTCGAAAGTATAAGGGGGTGAATTCACACTTCAGCAGAAAAGCAGAAGCCAATCAGAACTCGCGCTGGTACTCGACAGTTTCTGCTTACAGAATGTACTGCTTGCTATTTTTCAGCTTTTCTGCTTTTTTATTAAAGTGTGAATTCACCTTAAGATCAAACCTTTTCAGAAAGGATGACTAAAGTACTAAAATGTATTTAAATACGGATCTAAAAATATTTTTTTATTATTTGTTTATATCGTTTAATTTTTTTAGCTATCAAAAAATTATGTAAAACGTTCAGACTGATTGCAAGAGAATGTCAAAACTTTTTGAAACATTGTTATCATATTAGAAACTTATATGTAATTATTTTAATAAAAAAAAATCCAACAAAATCATTCTATAATATTTAACTAAACTTTAAGATACTTCAACAAAATTATTCTTTTTATTTTCCTACATTATTTTCTGTGACGAATTAAAGTAATAGAATATGATAAATTAAATAGGTAAGGATCGTATGATAAAAATAAAGAAAATAACTTTCAAAAAAATAGAACAATTTAATTACATATATTTTTGTAGACTTCCACTTTGTTCTATAAGTACGAAAATATTTTGTGAAGCACAATAATTCTTCGTTTCTTTAAGAGAGACATGTTCTCTGCCACGTGATTTGATAAATGATTATTATAAAAGTACGATACCGTTATGTAATACGAGAGTGAGAAGTTTATCGTGATACAACAGCAAAACAACAGCTTAATATCGATCAGCGTTAATTTATACGAGCCTCGACAAGACGCGCACTGCTATTTCAGAAAAGCCATGTAGGAATATACATGTATTATATATAAAGTGACGCCTAATGTATGCGTGTGTGTTCCAATTATGCAACACCACAACGTAAAATATGGAAGTAAGTAGAGAGCGCTGCAGCATTTTGGCATCTGCCACTCTAAAGTTAATTGAGTTTCCATGTTAACGAGCAGTCCAACGATATCCAAATCCAAGTCAATTTTTGTTATCGAACATTTTTATGACGTTTTATATGAAAGTTGGATGAATAGATGAGATTTGGTATTTTCCGATTACCTTCCGCGGGTGCACTTTTAAAGTTCGGATGTCCTGCACACGGGGTATAATTTTGTCTCTGTCATTCACTGTTAAAGAAACTGACGTGTCGAGATCATTTTTGCCATTTTTCATATTATGTACTTATATTATTATACGTACGCAAGAAAATTCAAGATTTTTGAATTCAATTTTTAAAAGAGACAAAAATATTTAAAAAAAATTAATTAGAAAAAAATTGAAACACATTAATGATATCAAAACAATTATCTTTATATATGCTCTAATTTATATTTTCTTTAATATATTCACTTATTTTTATTGAATCCTGATATTATAGAATATTTATATATTGGTATATTTATAATATATATAGCCTTTTATACTTAGATACTTTTCTCGCGATATTTCCATTTTTCACAAAGTAGCCCACTTAAATTGTTCGCTATAAATGTTTTATGCTACATCGGTTACATCGTCGTGGATTGAGAGTTGGTTGCGATGATACTTTATACAACTATGTGGAAAAGTTGGTCGCTATCCTTTTATCCTCAGCTTTGTGTTCGCGGCTTTAAACTCGCGCGCCGAGTCATCTCCGACACGTGCGATTCAAACACGTACGCGTCGAATAAAAACGTTTCGAGTGAGATGAAAGATGTTTTTATATTCCACGGACGTGGACGCGTGGTTGCATTTTACGAGGGTAAATAAAGCAAGGAAATACGCGCCCGAGCGTGTAAACTTCTCTCCGGACTCCCCTTTAGTTCCCAGCTACTCGACCGATTTTAATGCAATTCCTGATCGTTTTGAAGTTGTTTCAACATGTAATACAATGTTCACCTTCGCAAGTTGTAAAATCTCTCAATATATATACGCAAAGGCTGTTTATATTGTACTAATTATAAGATAAGAGAGAAAATTATTTAAATACATCTAATCGTATATCTCTAATTATCGATAAATTTTAAGAATATTATAGGAAAAAGATAAAGTAATATTTGGCAGTGTAATTCATTTATTTTGAATAATGTATAATTAAATAATATGTACAAATATATTATCCATTTCGATTTATAAATGAAAAGGCATCGCCCTCGATTTCCAATTTATATAAAATCCTATTAGATGATATTTAGACATCAATCAAAGCAATAATTATTATTGCAAGACATTCATTATTTATTATTTTGTAAAATATGTTAATTTTAATTAATATATTGTATTTAAATTTTAATTAATGATATATTTGAATTTTGACTTGATCAAATGACATATATTGATATATCTGTTGTTGACGTGTCAACTTCGATATTTAGTGTCTTTCGTTCTCGGGATGTATATGTTCGTTAATTGAGAATATGGATAGCACGATATGTGAACTCGACAACATAGCGACGCTCTATAGGTAATATGTATGCCGATGTAATCAGAGCCTATCGCTAATGAATTAATTGGGTTATCAACGAAGATGAGAGAGAGAGAGAGAGAGAGAGAGAGAGAGAGAGAGAGAATTCCGAAGAGAAATAGGCAACTTGTCTACTCATCGATAAAATCCTGAAAGATCTTTGTTGCTGTTAAAATTTCGAAATATTTGTTGTCGATCACTCTTTTCATGTTTCAAAATTATTGAACATTATTGAATATTTTCAAATAGACAAGTATTGTAAAAATTGTGATGCATTTAATCTTTATTCTTATACACTGTTAAATATCAAAGGAGTATTATTTTATTTTTAACTTATGTCAAAATATAAATCAATCCATTTCTGTGACTGATTTTATTACAAGTTCATTATATCGGAATTTCTATTGGAAATTTTTTTCTAAATTAATCAGTTTCGTGACGCCAGTGGTTTTATTAACATTTCAAATTTCAAATATTGCATAGCACAAATGTGATATTTTCTAATCTTATTAGTCGAGCATTTATTTCGCGACACAACGATCAATAATGAAACAATAAAGTTAGTTTTTCGTGATAGGAATTCTAATGCAGCAAATCCGCCAATTTTCAACTAGCATGATTGCACGTTATCTTCTCTTCGCTTTACAACCGTTCCGCGGTAATCAGCACGTAATACATTGTCGTGCCAAATGTCGCTACTTTGCTACCTCGCGTTACCACTCGCGTTTAACACAACTTCCTACATTGCGCTCTGATCCCTCATTTGCCTTCGTCGTATCGCCGCAATATAAATCAACGGCGATCTTAGAAACGGTGGGCGAGACTGAAGGTACGATAGGGACTTCGCGAGCACATTTGACCCTACTCACAATCAGTATTACTCACTATCAGTATTACGTTCGAAGGTGATGTCAAACTTTGTTTTCAGTTATTATTTATATTAAAGATTTTATTATCCTGTAAAGTAGAAATAAATTTACATAAAGAGATAAGACAATTCATGAATAAAATTGTCCTGTTCTGCTCAAAAAGCATGTTTCGAAAAAGAAAATTGTCTTTCTGAAAAAATAATGCATCCAGAATTGCATTAATAAACCTAGAAATGTGTAATATAAGAGCTTCTGTATGAATAATATTTTTAAATCAAATAATTTCCAAATCGATACTGTTGCATTTTAATAAGCTTAAAGAAAACATTATTTTAAGTATTGAATACAATTTTTTGTTAAAATGTTTAAAAAAAATTGAATAAAGTTACAAAAGATATGAGATCGTCTCTATTATTTTTAAATTTTAGTTTGATTTGCTATGTTTATGTAAGTTTATGTAAGGAATATAATTTTCTCAGTATTAATAAAAATAATTTACGGTGTTGTTCGTATCTTGGAATGTTTGTAAGTAAAGGGAATGTCTGTCACAGAACATATTGCACTTTACATCTAGTACGATAGCACATACTAGATGTAAAATGCAATATTTTTATTTCTTCCTTATCTGCGTCTACAAAAAATACTTTGATATTATTAAAATTAAGCGCAGGCTCGCTACTGTAATACATTTTCCCGGAGCGCTGCACATTGCAGGCGCAATTACAAGCTGTTTTTCTTTACTTCTCGCCATTATGTATGCCGCCATACATCACCCCTGTTTGATACACGCGACGAGGTCGCGATCTTCGCCACGCGCTCTATTAATAATTATTATTAGCATGTTGAGACGAGTGATATTTATAATTATATACCACCCGTTAAGAGCACTCGTGACATAACACGATGCCTCGCGCGAAAATCAAGCGGTCGATGTACACGTATACCGACGTCCTATCGATTTGCCGCTCTCCCAACGAGTTGCGAATATGTCGCGAACGTCACGCACATCATGCTGCATGAACGTGTGACTTAAATGGGGACACAATAGCTAAAGAAATTTTTAACTAGCAAAAATTGATCTATGATCAATCACCTAAATATATGTCTCATAAAATAAGAAAAGAATTGCAGGCGAACACGTGATATCGCTTTTTAAATATATATTAGATATACTTTATTATTTATTGAGAAACGTTTCGACTTACGTTCAAACTAGATTATGTGAATAAGTATACTTGTGTCATCATTGCAACTTGAATTAATGAATTTAATGACTTTAACAACGTCCATATTAACGTATACTTTTAGTAAATAATAAATTAAATTTAATAGATTTTCTTGAGTTAAATTATTTAACTCCATTGTAACTTCCTTCATATATTTCTATATTTTTTCTACTTTATTTATATATTAATTTACATAATCTTATTTTTTTAATATAATTTATGACTAATATTATAGTGTGATATTTAAGAATAAACGTTGAAAAGAAGTATCGTGTCCCATCGGAATCGCCGCGCAAAATGAAAATGTCAGCGAAAGCGTATTTTTCCGAGTATATCAGCAATTCCAATCAGATCTCAGCGAGTCATGCGCCTTATTTTTAGTTCGCCTACGCTCGACATTTCAGTTAGTATAAAGGATCGAATTTGCGGAAATACGTACGAAGGTCTGGCCGCGTTAAAATGGCAAGGCCGAAATTATCATGAAACACGTACGTGATCCTCCGAACACATATTTGTACTGATATATATACATCGTGACGAATGTTCGCGAAGCATTGCTGCAGTTCGCCGCAAGGAGTGCATTAATTGGAAGTTCCGAACAGATGCTGCACTTGCTTTTGGATACACACTCAACACGGGCATCATATCTGTCTATATGAAACATACGTGTATTTGATATCAGATGTTCCGCGCGATACATGTTGAAAGAGATATGTCGCATCACGCGGCGAAGATATTGCGAGAGAAGCGGACGTAACACGTGAGAATGAAATCCAAATTTAAAAAAAACATGTCTGTTCTCTCCATGCATAGGTAAATTAATATCCAACCGGCTCGTAATGATCGAGCGAATATTTATTCGTCATTTACTGAGAAAAATGGTCTGGTTGGATATTAAACAGTAATTTTAATGGAAAATGGACGAATCAGAATTTTCTGCTTAAATCTATTATAATTCTAGTTCAAATAACTAGAATTCTGATTGATATATATAAATAATAAATGTATAATATAAATATATATTAATAATTATAATATACATATATATTACTAATTATAATTATTCTAGTAAAAATAAGAATTTTAGTAGATTTTACCATAAATATATATCGTATCACAACTATAGAATTCTAAATTTAACCAGAAAATTCTGATTCGTCTCTTTTGAACCAGAAATTTTTTTCAATGTACTAAACCAAGCTTAAATTTATATTGCATATTGTCGCGAGGTAGTTTGCGCTGTGAAGTGCGTGCGTCACTATATTGTGACGTCACATTATACGATACGCTCAGCGATATATCCCTTGTACAGCCCTACGCGCCCTTTGCTCTCTCAATCCTCTTCTCTCTTTGCCTCCACGACGCAGCGGCCTGAGTTGGCTGGCAAAGCCGGAATTAGCCGTTTAAACGCGATAATTACGAGAACCTATTATTTGTAGCGAGGCTCTTGCTTTAGCCCGTCCCAAAGTGAACGTTTAGCAACAACCATGTCTCGCTGGCACGCAAGGTGATTGTTATTTTCTCTGTGTGCGTACGCCATATAAGCAAGATTGCGCACTAGTTTGTACATCCTGACAGAATTCTTCGGATAAACAAGATGCATTTATCTTTCGAAATCAGGTCCGCGTATGAGAAACACCGCGTCAAAGCAAATTTTGTCGCACTAGCCATTTCAAAAGCGAATTTACGATAAAATGAGATTTCCGCTTTTAGCACATTACGACGTGCATTCCGCGAGTGCCAATGAACGCATGACTATAAAGATTAAGCAACGGATAGGTAATTATGACTTTCATTAATTGTATAATAAGAATCTAATTGTTTTTAAATCATGAAATAGGCTCACATTGTAGCAACAAAGAGTAACTTTGTTAGTAAACAAGGATGAAATTAGCTTCTCGAATCGAAAAAGTAAGTTAACTATAGTATATGCTCTAAGAAATTAACGAACAGTTCTATTCCCAGAAATCTTGTAAAAACCCTGAATAAACTTCTTTTATTAAATTTTTACTGATATACTACTTTGTTAAGGGAATTGTCTGTTTTACTGACAAAAATATCAGTTTGTTACATACATACGGTCCTTCGCATTGATTTCACAGAAATTCTACGATTAAAATATACACGTTTATATATCTTCTAATCTACTTTATATAAAAAATGAGAAAAAAAATAAAGAAATTGTAGATTCAGAATCACAGATTGTCATGTCGATTTTTATCTGAATATGACGACCGAAGCTGTCAATTCACTAGGACGTTTACTCGGAAAGATTAAGTCCTCTTATTTTTCACAAGAAGCAGAAACAAAGATGTGCTACAAGACACAGAACAAATAAGGATAGGCTTTTTTTAAAGCTCGATACGGAGCTGCTGGTAGCTAGGCCAAGAAATTTGCGTAATACGTGGAAGAAAAGAAAAGTAGCTGCAGTTAAGGTGGAACGTTGACGGACGGACGGACAAATGGATGAACGAATGGTCGGGCGGTGCTGGGATGCTGTTCTCAAGAGAAAAGCGAGAAAAGCCGCGAGAGCGAAGATTTGCAATGCTAACCAGGGACTGCATTAAACGGGAATTAATTTCTTGCTAACCGTCTGGAGTAGCTGCGCACCCCGTAGTAACCCCCCCTTCTTCTTCTTCTTCTTCTTTTACTTCTAGTTTTTTTTTTGTCGCGTCAAGAGAGGGCCATCTCTCTGCGCATCGTCGTGCAACTCGTCGTCGTCCGAGCATTACTGTACGGATAATCCAGTCCCGTTTACTGCACTCCCACGGGAACGGGTGGCACGAAACGGTGACCATCGAGCAGAATAGAGAATGGTTTCAGGACTTTTCTTCCTGGTTATTCTAGCGCGCTTCGAAACCGGCTTAAGGTTTCGGTACACTTTGCACGCGACGAATAACGAGCCATTGCTGGCCCCGTGTTTGCCCGCGCCGCAACGGGAAGCTCCATAAATCTCCATAATTCAGCTCCGTGAATCTCTCTGCACACGTCTCGTCCACGACAGGGGCTCCCTTTGTCCACAGTAAATCTTATTTTAATAATACAAAACAATGTTGATTTCCCTCGAACGTGTTGTAAGACCGATCTTTGGACAATAGGTATAGCTCCTTTACAATCATGAATTTGTTTATGAATTTCTTGGTATTTATAAAATTCCACACGTTGTTTTGGCACGATGTTTCTCGAACGCGAATCTTATTTTGCAATAACCTATTTTCACAACTTTGGTCAACAATAAATATTATTTTATTAACACAAAATAATATCTATTTTTGAACAAGCGATTTTTAGATAGCATATTTGCAACCGACATGCACTTATCTAAATATCTCTGGTTCGTAAGTCGAAATCAAGTTAATCGATTGATTTTTCGGACCGTTTGATTTGATATCGACTATATTTTCTATTGATCTTTGAAAAAGATCGACATTTTATCAACGCTGCATCGAGAAGATCGACGTTTTATCAACGCAGCATAAAATATCGATCTTCTTTCGAAGATCAAGAAAACATGTAGTAGATATCAAATCAAACGTTCCTAAAAATCAATCGATTCCAAATCGACTTGTGAACCTGGAATATTCATCGATATTTATAAAATTCGACGTAATATTCAATTTCTTATAATCACTTTGATTATTTTTCCACGGTATAGATGCTCTATGAATATATCTGTATAATAACAACCAATTTTAAACGGCCATTACGTTCTTCAAACTTCTCGTTGTAAGATGTAAAGCATGTGCGCGAATAGCATACAAATTAAGATCTTAGTACTGTACAAAAGGGTTTATCTCATGAAAATCTACGTGCGGATATTTACATTTGTATTAGGTTGCCCAGGAAGTAACCGTATTTTAAATTCAGCCAGCAACCATTCGCCCACCATTTTTATCTTTCTCATTGTTCCAAATGATTAAAAACAATTGCTTTTGATATACATCTAAAATATTTTTATAATAATATTATAATGAGGATTTACACATACGATCTCCTCAAGCATTCAACGCAAAATTGTCCGACCAAAATATTTTGACCTAAATTTGAGTTGTTTGTTTATCGGTTATATTCTCTCTCCATTCTTTATTTAGTATTTTCGTTCTAATAACATTTTATTTGTAGTAATAAGATTTGTGTACTAACAGCAGTGTTGTTTCCGAACTCGTCAAATATGCACGCATGAAAAATTATTTCAAAAAATTATTTCAAAAGCGAGTATCGTTAATAATTACTGACAATATAATCGATAAATGATGCAAATATCACTATTATATTATGATAATAATGTTTCATATACTAACACCATAAATATACAATAAAATTATAAAATACAATTAGTTCCTGGATAACCTAATATCGATGCAAAAGGTCGATTTTATTCATATCAAATATGCGTTAAAAAAGAATAACGGGTAAAATGAATTATGCAATAACCCTTTCAGTGTCCGTTATTATTTAAAAGAATTTAATTTCATTTTAGCGAGCGATAAATACAGAAATTTGTCACATTAAATTTTAGGATATAGCGGACACGCGAATAAGTAATTTTGATGTATAAACCAATGAGCGCAAGGTTAGTTAATAATTAATATAATTAATAATGACTGACGTAGTTTCGAATGGAATTAGCCTGCACATAGAATTAGCGTTACGAGATACGTTACGAGACACAATACGAGATAACAATTTTCATATTTGTTTTTCGCGCGTCGATCATTTTCTTTTATCACAAGAAATGGGTAATAACCGCACCGAATCTCGGTCTCGATGTATCGATATATTATTCGTCATAACTAACCGATCACTTTTTGCAGATAAAAAATACATTTGCTTTTAATCGTCACATAAACACGTATTTCGAGCATTACGTACATTCTGTCTGTCCTATTTTTCAATAGCAAATTTTTCACGTCATAAAAAAGCAATAAATACGACAAAAAGTTTAAAACGCACAAATCCAATATAGGAAAATTGACGTAATTAGTATACGAATATATATTGATCAAATAATATTTTTAATGCAAGGTTATATTAATACATACAATCTCAAATTTTGCATTTTTATTGCGGTTTTGTTATCGAAAAAATTAAACAATTAAATCCTATTATCTTTTAACGCTAGGAAGTACCAATGTCTTTTTAATCACTGAAAGGATCAAGCAAATAAATTATTACGAAAATAAAAAAGTTATGAAAAACCAAATACTTGATCAATATAAAAGACAATTGTGTATTCAAAAATAAAAAAAATTTCAGAATTCTGTCTTTAACACAAGACGTATAATAACTGCTTGGTACTTCTAGTTAAGAAAACGTGTTAAAAGCATTTATTATATAACATGCGATTATTTATGACGCATGAGCAACAAATTATCATCAAAAGTAAGAAATGCGAAATATTGTAGGTATTTCTCACAATCCCGATATTTTATTGTTCCTAAAATAAAATAAAGTGAAGTAAATTAAAGGTAAAAAACCAAGATGAAAAAATGTTACATGTTTAACTTGAAGCAAAGAACGTGACCCAACAAATGGACGAAAAATATCTTCTTTCCGCCCATCGACGTTTCTCCCGCTCCCTCTTGTATTCACGTTCTCATTTCGAAGCCTGTTCTCAACATCGACGTATCAATTCTTGGCTGGTATTCCTTTCAGTCGCACTATATCGAATCGTCGGTAATTACGCCCCTTGTTCTCAATTTTTTTATGTCTCCCACATTGCACCTACGTAATTTCTATAAAGAGTAATTTCTCATATAAAGAGCTGGTAGAATCTGACGTAATTTTGGCATGTATAAATGAACAGTAATATCTTGAAATTACAGGGAATAAAGCACCCTGGGAAATAGACTGACAAAGAATTACCTCTGATATTTTTGAAGTACCTCTATAATAATCAAGCTTACAAGTATTTGTGAAATTTGATCTTCAACGTATAATTTAACTTTAGTAATGATATGAGACAAAATCGAGGGAGTTTCCCGTCAATCAATTATCTATATACATAGTTAATTTAAGAACAATAATTATTTTTCATAAATGACACAAAGTGAAACCTCTATAGCGATTTTGTGTTCTAAAATACATATATTAGCTTCCATTTTTTACGTCAGAAACCTCCAAAGTAATAAATTGTCATTATAACGATGATTTAAAATCATTTTTCGTCGTTTGATATGTCAATGGATAAAATAATGATGTACAATAAATGTAACATTTGTGATGATATATTATTGCCATTTAATTATCACTTAAGATATATATATTGAATAAATAATAGATAATATTGTTAATAATTATTATATATCTTAATTAGGCAATAATTATAAGAGTAAATAAGTATATACGTATTTACTCCCCTATCATAATTTGACTTTTATTGGCACAATATATCAGCCCAATATATGTAATGCATGCCAGTGTTTAACCAATGTATCGCCAATGAATTATGTTACCAGGATTGCAATTACTGCCTAATTAAAAAAAAATAATTAATAATATTATTTCATTATTGATTCATTGTAGCTATTTATTCTACAGAAAAATAAGTTGTAACTTATAATTAGCTTACACACATTACATATTGTATAATATTATATATATTTTTAACTATAAATATCACATCATTGGTGTGATTTAGAGGTTCGCGGTTTTACACGATTTTGATAATGTTATTTTTGCAAAAAGCAAAGATAAAAAGTTTATGAAGATGTTCCAGATATATTCCGTTAGATAATCAGATTCCCCGAGTTTAGAACGTTGCACGCTGTATACTTGCAGAATTTTCAATTAAAAATTGTAGCTACCTCTTTTACATTAAATCTACGTCAAGATGTTCAATCACGAAAAGGCTACGTAAAACATTCATGCTTCCGTTACATATACACGAGTAACTTTTACGTGGCAGCGGCCGCGCAGCGTAGTCGCGTGAATCCTAACGATGTAATCATTTAATGGAGTTTCTGCCGTATCCCGATATCTATGTTTGAGGATGGAAGGAAAAAAATACGCAGCAACATTCTTTCCGTGTTATTACACTGTGATTCGCTCGGTATAGATGAAGCTCAGATATACTGAGACCAGTACGGTTAAACGACTTATTGTTAGTGATTCGAGACGCTCTGGCGAATCGGCAGTGCTCTCGAAAATATTGTTCTAGGTGAAAACCTCTAGTTATCCTAAAATAATTATTTTTTATTCCTCTTATTGTTACAGCAAATTTTCCAAAAATCTTGAGGTATTTGTGAGATGAAAAATTGCGTTAGCCTTCTTTTTTAAAATTCAGCTACGAAACAAAATATATTATTTTCCGAACATTAATTACAGAAATAATATAAATTCAATTAATCAAAATTTGAATTTTGTAGCTTCTAAATTTTAAGCAAAATTTGAAGTAATGGATTGTAATCTTATTAGTTCAGTCCGAAAATAAATAGAGAAGCATTTGCATTTTTTATATTGATATATTATGATAGAATTAATGTAGGAGTTATTTTCTAATTGTGAGACTATATGTCCAATAAAATTATATTTGTAAAATTATATTTTTAAAAGTTTTAAATCATGTATGTCGACATATCTTGAGCTACATAAATAATATAATATACAGATTAAGTTTTGAAAAGTCTCTTGGAACTTTTAAATTAGCCTAATTATCATAGAAATTCTTCGTTTCAGAAATTGGAGAATGTATTGTAATGTAAATTATTAAAATCATTTATACAACTTGTGCATTAAATTGTCTTGCATTACTATTGCGCTTTCTAGTAAATTTGGAACCATCTTTTTCTTTTTGCTTTAAAAGCGAAGCACAATTATGAACCTATTTAATATCAAATTAAAGGCTTTTGACGAAGTGGCAAGAATGCAAATTGATAAGGAAAAACTTTAGCTAATTTTTACTAAGCTTTAGCTTAAAACGAATTTAATTCGATGCTTCGTTACCAAGATAATTAACATGGAAAATTTAAATGCTGCGAAAAAGGTATCTCATAAAATTTTCGCTTAAGGAGAGTTATCTCTAAGTTCTTGAATCCCTGAAGCATGTTGTAACTTTTGCAAAATATCTTGCGCATGTAAAATTGGTGATATTCCGTTCACAAGTCAAAGTTGACATTAAAAATATTGGATTAATTTTCCTGGCGTATCAACACGAATTTATTTATAAAATTACTTATAAATTACTTTACGAAAAGATTTGCTGATGTATCTAAAAAATTTATCTAGATACAGATCTGAAAATTTTGTAGAACTGTAGGATAAAATAATTATGCTGGACGCTCGAGCTGGTTCCTAAAATATGAAAACATTTGCAACATTATTTATTATAAATATCTTAATTATTTTGATATAATTCAATAAAACAAAAGAGCAAAAATAGTTTTATGATTTCAAGAATAAATCAAATATATGTAAATTGTCTATATAAACCTCCGTGTTGTTAGGGCATAAATAATCTATTTATAAGGTGATAAGATACAATTCGCACACACAAACAATTGGAATATATAATTTAGCAATGAAGTTAACTTCAAAACTTGAGTCCTCTTCAGTGCAGGAGTCAAGCACAAACTATTGAAGAGGATTCAAATCTAGAATCAAAACGTTTATAGTTAACTTCATTAGTGAGTAAATTCCAATTGTTTGGGAATTATATCTTATCACCCTATAAACATTATTTATGCACTAACAATCGTGAAAGCTCATTTAGACAATTTATTTGTATCTAATAAAATTATTTTTAGATTTATATATCTAACTGGATTTTTAGATATTTCAGCAAAATTTTTCTTTCCGTGTACTCACATAGTTTAGAATGTATACCCTTTTTATAAAATGTCGATACAAACGCAACGATGAATCACGATGAATAATGTGAAAATGGTAGACAGCCTCATGCAGATTTGCAATCCGTGTTCGATCGGTTGTCGTAGCTGGACGCGTCGCGTGGCAATAAGGAAACACAGCGAAGACAGCTCGCGAAACGAACGCAACGAGCGAAGGAACGGACGGAATGAACGAGCAGCTAAGACAAATGGAGTCAGTAGTTTACGTCGGTGTAGACAGATACGCGGGATCCCTCGTCGAAAGAAGAACGACGTAAACAGACGTGGGGGACAAGCGAGGACGAAGGGATATCGGTGTCGAAGTAGCTCCGAGTAGGGCGGAGAGGGTGCGCATGGGACCGTATCTTCTGCAGGATTCTATCCCTTTCCCGCGGCGAGATTTGGGGGTACGTGGCCAAACCTGGTGGTCGATACGTGGGTCAGCAGTATGCTTCACCAACAGCGCCAATGGGGCGGTTTGCGAAATCCTCCTGGAGCTAGTACAATCCAGCTACGAAGTATTCCCCATTTCCGACACTGCGGGCTCCTCCAATTGCGATGGCTAAGTGCTCAGTAATGACCGTTGTTAATGTCCCGCTCGAGAGGAAGGCGAATTTTCCGAATTACACGAACGATATGATCGACGCTGAAAACACGCGCAAGCTTACCTCGAAATTCGCTAAATAGAAACTGCATGGATTCATTCGGAATTCCCAGGATCAGGGTTTTTATCTCATACAGATCCACGTAGCGTAGCTATGCATTTTTTATCTTCCGATCAATATTTTTATATGTCCCATCCGGCTGCGCGAAAGATCGGAAAAGTATTGAGACCACTTCAGATTCTTCAATCGTTTAAAGCCCAGCATAAGTAATTTATAATTCATATCAAATTACAATTCTATATATGTATATATAGAACAATTTTTGGTACAAATTAAAACGAAGCGTAATTATGGAGCCACTTAATTAGAGATTCTTGAGAAAGGAGGCATATATCACATTCTCATTGTATGTGTATTTTAATTCGTAATTTTGCTGAAAAATTTACTTACTTTTCCATATCAAATTAATATAAATTTATCTAATTCAACAAATATAAAATGAGGCTCGGAAGAATCTATCAGTGAAATATAAAAAAGCCCATCAGAGCCTACATCGGTTGTTCGGATGCACAGAAAACTTTTTATTTTCGTGTGAATATAACAAAACGAATAAAATAAACGTTTCGACCCATAAATTCGGGTCCTTATCAATATAAAATATAAATCGAAATTACATAAGTAACGCAAATTTCAAGATGATGATTCCCGACAATTTAGCTCATTCTTCTTTATCTAAATACCAAATTAGCTATGTAATAAGTAGTTAAGTGATTATCAAAAATACTAACTTATACAATAATAATATAAAAATTTACATAAAGTAAAACCGGAGTTATATACATTGCGTCAATAAGTAGAATCACATCGCTCTTCAGATTGTCAGATTTGCTATGTATAGTCATTCAAAAAGAAAACGAAAAACGAAAATTATTAAAATCTATTACATATCAAATCTGACAATCTGATGAGCGATGTGATTCTACTTATTGACACAATATGTCTCCGGTTTTACTTTATATAAGCTTTTAAATTATTATTTTTTATCTAATTCAAAATGTAGATGTAATTATGTTACATTGTTATTTATGCTTTTCAATACGTTTTCTTTGTCCTTATTTTATTTTAGAAAGTCTAACAGCTTTTCGAGTAGATTTTCGAAGCAGATTGATGTCGCGACAGGTTCTCAAGAAAGGTTCTCCCTGTGAGAAGCTATTTGACGGATTGAAGAAACGACCGTCGCTTTGAGAAACTACTGCTTAGAAACGACGTGTTCTGGTTTCACAGTGCGTCCGTGCAATCGTTGTAAGATGCCACTTTGAGAAATTCCAAGGCTGTTGTGATATGTGACGCACTGCGAAAATAGTCGACATCTCTATTAACAGTCACATCGAAGTGAGATGAAACATCGTAATACGTCACAGAGAAAAATAAGTACGTATTTCTTTTCTAGAAGCACATCATTCGGGGTGACATCAACATGTGTCAAACAGTAATATTAATCTGTCGTAATCCGATAGAAATTTTGAATCTTATTTTACTTAAAATTTAAATTATATTATCTGTTAAGATATTTATAATAAACGTCTCAGTTTTCAGTATTTTATAACGTTTTAATTAATATCGATCCATTAAGGATTAAAATGCTTTAATAAACAGGAATTATTGTAAATTATGATATTTATACAAATATATATAGTTTTTCGCTTGTTACAATATTTAATATTAAATATCTGATGAAAAAACTCTCCTGCTACTTGAAAATAACAAGCAAAATAACTTTTGTCTTGAAATACTTCAGCTTAATTGACGATTTAAATTAGCTGATTAACCCAATTATCATTATCGCGGTTTTCTCTCAACACATATCAAAATTATCTTATTTTCTACCTTGCGATCAACAAAGCTAACCTACCTTTCGTTGTGCACAATGGTTGGTCTCACTAAAACCCTATTTCTTTCTCGCTATCTCTCCCCCTCCCCCCCCCTCTCTCTCGTTTTCTCCTTTCCTTCCATCTTCGCTTTATCTCGTCATTGTTGAATTGCAGGGTTGCTTGTCGCGGAACAGAAGTGGATCTGAGACCGAGTGGACTGAAACCACGAGATTGAAAATCGATTTTCAACCTGGTGACAAAATAGTCACCCATTTGCCATGCTTATTCAATTAGCGGAAATTAGTAAGAATTGGCAGTGCAGTCCACGAGCAGGCGAATAAAAAAGAACTACGGACAAATGAACGTACAACAAGATTCATTAATGCTTTAGTATTTTCGGAACTTATATTAGAGTTGCTAAGGCCGGTATTCATAGTTCTTATTTTAAGATCGTCTTAAGTAATGTCTTAAATCACTAATGCGGCCCTCTGATTGGTTCGTGACCTCTTAAAATTATACTTAAGACGGTCTTGAATATAAGATCTGACTATGAATACCGGCCTTAAACACACTTTTTTAGTCGACCACATTGCATTTCGTGCGTCAAGACTATTGATTAAATATACGGAATTATACTTTTATTAATCAATTTATATTATATTATATATTACATAAGTTATTACTTATCTTTTATAATGTGTTTAATTTTTTATGCGAATTAAATATTTATCAGATACTGGATTATATGAGTGGTTAACCATCAAACATTCGATCGCAAAAAATGTATGGGAATGCTAAATTCTGAGAATGTGCTAAAGCATTAATGAACCTCAATATATATACGGTTTTATCGAAGCCTAAAACGATCGTCTATGCAAATGTCGTGGCCATTAAAGGAATGGACGAACCGGAACGACCTCCTTCGCCTCGCCTGTTTTTCGCTTCTTGACTTCGCACGCCCTCGGCCTCGACTATATTCGCCGGGCGTTGAATCTACATTCTAGTGGACTCTGAAGGAGAAGTAAATCGAATCAGCGTGATTGAAAATCGATTTTCGATACGGCACTCAAAATCAATCTCTGAGACAGCGGCAAATAATCCATTTGTGCTCTTGATTGACATCGCCGTTCAATGTCAACCGCATAAGATGTACGACCACTATTAACGACGATTAATTTTTTATCTCCATCATCAATTACGCTCGTTATTCTTCCACGGGTTAATTTAAAGATCGATATAACGTACATTGCATTCTGTGAAATATCATTATGAAAACTGTTTCGTTTACGCAAAATCCGAAGCGAAATGTCAGAAAGTCCTATAAGCACAAATGCCATGTCAAGTCGGATATAGAATTTTTCGAGTATGTTGGAAAATCGACATTATTTTCTTAGTCTGTCAAGTAGGCGGAAGATGATAGCAGCCATAGTATCGGAAATCCATTTCCAATGTTGCATCTTGGATTTGTTTCCTCTATTTGAACATTGCCATGACAGTACACGAATGTGGCAATTTCCTGATAAGATAATAATACTGTGATTGGAAAGTTCTTCAATTTTTTCTGCGTTATGACAGATTATATAAAACAGAAAAACTAAAAGGGAATACATCAAATATTAAAACAGATGTCATCCTTGAATATCCCTCTCTTTCTCTCTCTCTCTCTCTCTCTCTCTCTCTCTCTCCCCCTCCCTCTGTTAATGTAATATTATTTCCTATTTTAAAATATGCCAATAGAGATGCGTATAATCTCTTTTCTCGTCGTTATTTAAAACTTATTTCATGCATATATTAATATTATATATGCAGGGACAAAAAAGTTTGGCTACAAAGTTTTGTGTGTTTATCAAATCATTATGCAGATGATGCCATTTGTCATCATTGAAGCCAAAATGCTATTAAAAAGTCATTTTTCACCTTGTTACTTAGATAATAACGTTTAAAAAATTCTGCTAATTAGGTCTTATTATATAAATTCTACATCAAAAGATTTTCATCGGTTAGTAAACTGACCACTCTATTGACTACCTGAAAGAATTCATTCATAAAAAAAGATATATGATCATCATTGATGCATTTCCATAACGCTTAAAGCTTCTATCAAAGCTAAAGGTGACCATTTTGAATGATAATTATTATCATTGATATTTTTTTTACAAATACCTATATACTGTTACTAATAATTTAATAAACACAAAATTTTTTGGTCAAACTTTTTTACCCTGTATTGTTATCACTCTTTCGACATGTAATCTCCAAATACACAATCAATTCAATCAGGATTTAGCGATAACGATGAATGACTTTCCTATCTTAATACATTCGTAAACACAATTTACAATTTCTCGGTAAGAACGATTACGGTTCTCCGGGTTCGCCTTTGAAAGAATGTCCCTATTTATTTAACCGCCTGTTCGACTAGATACGTCTTAATACGACGAATAGACGAAATAAAGAACTGTGGCTGCGTGAAATGGACTACCTGCACGTCTCTTTAATCTATTAGAAGCATTGAACATAGATTCCGTCCATGGACGGTCGGGAGATTTACTCTCCTCGGTTTCTTTAACCCCAAACTCGCTTCGTCCATTTTCCACTTTTGCGAGTCGCCGGGGCTCCCTATCTCTTTCGCTTCCCGCGTTTCTTTTTATCTGCGAGCGCCGTCGCCTTATCTCGGTCCGCGTTGAGTCCTCTGTACCCGGGACTGAAGTGGATGGGGCAAAGTAGGCGAAACGGATCTCCGAAGCCGCGCACGATTGGAAATCGATCTTCGGCGCTGCTCGTTCCCGGGTAATTCGTAAGAATGTCTCCGTTTCAATGATCGACGAATGACCGGCCATTTGTCTCGATTATCCTACTGCTACGAGGACAACCGTCGCATCGTCCCGGTCGGAAATATCTTTTAGAAACTGGTATACCGGCAGTTGCGTTCGTGAACAAATGTACATGTCCCCGGGTACAAATACGACGAGCCACGCGTACGCTTCCTCCGACGCGAGACAAACCGATCTCTCCCCGCGTACAGCGGCGACAGAAAGTTGCGGGTGAACGCGATATTTGCGGAAACTTCGGAATAAATGGCCGGGGACTACTTTTCTTGCATGGCGAACGAAGCACGGGGGAGAGAATTCTGCTTCCCCTTTCTCTTCCCGATCCCAACGCTATTCGGCGGACTACTCGCGGGTCTGGCTATTTGCGAATCTGTTTGTATGTACATAGCTCCGCATACATATAAGTATATATTCACTTCAGTTATAAATTTATGTACGTACCGTCTTCTCTTGAAATTTACAGCGTAGGCGAGTATTGATCAGATTGTGTGCGCGTTCAAGGATGAAACCTTTTCCGTACGAGCAAAATAGTTGGAGTGTTTTATACCGCGATGTCGAAATGTGATGAAAAATAAACATTCAGAATTTCTCTTTTGGCTCATATGAAACAGTTTTATTTATATACTTGCTGACATAACAATGGGACTTCGTGATTGATTTTAATGGAAAACAATGTGAGAAATAGATTGTAATTAATCGAAGTGCACAATATTTTCTATAAATTCTATAAGCATTTAATCACTCGTGTACACAAAAGTGTTTACTTTTTAAAATCTGCATCGATAGGTATTCTATACTTTTGGCACATACTGTACTTTATCGTTGCAGGCTATTGGTGTAGATACTCTATTGCACATGTTTCTCTCTGTCGCCCAACTCCCTCAGGTCCGAATGTCAAGATTAGGGGAAATCGAAATATTGTTGACCAACGGCGACATTCGAGATACGGAAAATTTCGAAACAAAATGTCACGATGTTGACATTGTTTAATGATCTTGATATTTCACATGGAAAGTAGAAAAATTCGCAAGGAACTAAACCGAAATAAAATAGAAATCAAAGAAACATCAGAGGGAAGTAAAAGCTTTATTGCGATTAATAAAATGATAAATAATTAGAATAAATATTTGATAAATAAATTATTTTAGATTAATTATTAAATTAATTTAATTATTAATTTTTTCAATAATTTCAATATTCAAAATAATTTATATTTTTCTGAAATAAGACTATCAATCTATTAATTTTTGTACTCTTTACTCTGAATAAAATATTATAACTTACTGGCCATTTTTACAAGAAATAATAATCATCAAAGAGAATAAATATTACTCAATTCAATAGCAGTCGATAGATGTAAATTGTTCAACGATTGGAATTAATTTGGAACAAGAAGAGATACTCGAGTCTTTTTTTTTTCAATTTGTTCAAGTCACTTTTATCGTTTTTCAACCTTTGTTTTTGTTCCGACATATATCCCATGCCTGTCCGAGAGAAACACTATCGCGTTTCAAAAACAATGCCTGAAAATAGAATTATCCGGTCATGCCGTGAGCTTGGCCGATAGGCGAATGACCGCATATTTAAAGTTTAAAGGCGATTTACAAGCTATTGTTAAATTGGAAACAGGCAAGGTAACGTAAGAGGCGTTATTGCTCTCGGCGGAGGCGAGATAAATTCGATGCATACCAATGCAAACCTATAGAGCCGGGACGACGATCGGGGACACATGATACCGTCGACGACGATTTATTTTAACGAATGCAACGAGAATTGCGTCGAGTTCTTTCATTACTCTCTTGCTCTATCGTCTCCACTACGAAAACTATTTTTCTTTAGAGGTACATATATATACATATATATAAAACCTACCTTCATTTCGCAAAGCAAATCGTAATCCTACTACAAACTTAATAATAGACTGCACAAATTACCATTGTAAACTTCCTTTTACGAGTTCGGTTATTGTAAGGAATTATTTTCTTTTTTGATTTGGTCGTCGAAGCGGCGACGCGTAAAGCGCAAAACAGCGGAATAGTAGCAGTAGATTGCTTGTTAGACTCCGAAACAAGTCTGCAAAGATTAACAATCGTCGGAGGAAATGAGCAGAATGAGATAAAGACGAGAATACGAAGACAGTATAATGGGAAATGCATGGGACGGCGAGAAAAGTACGAAACATAATTACTTTTATTTAAGAAACTCTTATTTGTGGATGAATATCAATGTTCAGACTTGCTATTCGTTATTACTAAAATAGATGACAGAGCTAGATGTGTATTTTACTAAATATATTCGAGCGCATGAAAAAATCAACCGCACGTGTACAACACGTGTTCAGAATTTTTAAATTGCATGATTTAATATTCAGCCAAAATAATATCTAAACAAAAACTTCTAATTAATAATAAAGATAGCTTAGTTTTAATTAAGTTAATTTTATAATAAGAATATAAAATCTCTATGCATCTTTTTAAATTTAAAGAGATAAAAAAATGTTGCTGTGAAATAAAAATTATTGTATTATATTGCCATCGAAATATCCGAAAGAAATTCATTACATGCTTTAAAAGAACGTATTATTGCAGTGAAAATTTAGGTGACGTGAGTCTTATTCGCTGAATGATTTTATTAGACGCATAATTTTCGTAGCAAGAAAGAAACTGCAGCCTCATGCAATTCCTGTTCGCTCTCACGGTCGGACGACTGACAAGTAATCTGCAGTTTTCACTGACTCGCTAATGCCAGTACGATCTACGGTCGAATTTTCTTCTCTTGGATCCGACCTGCACACTCTTATGCACGCTGGCGCGAATGTGTATACGCGCAAATCTCAATCTCGCGGTGGAGCGGGCGCTACAGCAATTTCAACACCGTCCATAACCTTCTTCTACTGGGTGTCATTGACAATAAGAAACAGAAGTAGTTCCAGATTGTAACGCGCGAATTACGAAGAGTTCCAGTAGATCGAATTTTTGAAAGATGTACATTATCTTCATATAATCACTGTCCTGCAGTAAATATATAGAAAATAAAAGCGAAATGTGATATTTTTTAATTTTACAAAAAGTTGCGCGATAATTAGAAAAAATCCAATTTTGCTTGAAAAAAGATAGCTTTGCGATTGCAAAAATTAGATTTCTTGCGTTCAAAAATAGTAGCGTTTCTGTTTAATATTTTCTATTAAAGCTAAATGCAGGAATATTTATTGTCCGCCCTGTACATTTGCCTATATACAGAATTGTGTGTTTACAGATTTTTTGAAAAAACCACGTAGGTTTAAAGTGTTAGAACGCAGCATCCCTTCGGCGAGTTGTAGCGAATACAAAAGAATAGTATTTTTCTTTTCGTACATTTGTATATACCGTGCAGTTGTATACACGTTAAATTACATGCGATCCGGTATCAAAATATATCCCATGTTGTTGCATATATGCAACAAAAGTTTATAGAAAAGTTTGTGGGAAAATTTTTTTTATTCATGAGAATCTGAAAAATTTTTACCCGAGAGCTGAAAAATTGGTAGAATTCTTTTTATTTTTTTATTTTTTTTAAGCATTAATGGCGTTTTTTTAAACGCATCTGTGAAGAGTTTCTGCTAATCTACTAAATGATACGACATGAACAAATGTAACCTCAAAAGTTTGCAGGAAAATTTTTTGTCTTCATATAATTTTTCGAATTCATGAGAATTTGAAAAATTTTTACGAGGATTAAAAAGCTTTCAAAATTTTTTAATTGTTTTTTCTATTTCGAGTATTTATGAGCAGAATCTTTTTTGAAATGCATCTACGAGAGTTTCTGCTTATCTATTAAATATGACATGAGCAAATGCGACGACGTTATTTGGCGGAATTATATATGTAGGGTATTTAATCGATCGATGCCTGTGTTTTGTTTCCGCACTTACATAATTCGATGTTTGGCTGCCTTTAGCGTGTATCAATGCTGAATAGTGCAGGTAATCAACTTCGCTATTAAAGAGCAAGCGATTGCATAATTTGCAACGCGGTCGGTCGCCATGAATCTTCCTGTTGTGCTCCATGAACATCAGCGGATACAGATTCCGTTCAAATGTCGGGGAATCGCATCGCTATGGTATTTTACAAGCGGTAACGTAATGGACAACCGCATTCCCTGCTTCATTGCACCAGAAAGAAGAAAAATCTCCGGAGTGCGCGCGGATGCGCGAGCTAGAATCGCGGGTGTCGAGTAAATTACAGTTCGCTGCCGCCGTGGATATATTTCCTGATTTAACGGGCAGTCCGCTTCAACCACTCCTTTTCAACGTACTCCTCTCAAACCTTTTAGCCTCTGTTTGCCAAGCCTTTTCTCATCGTGGCAACTTCCAAAAATGGCTCCTGGGTATGTAGCTTTACCGCAGCACCGCGCAAAGTCCGCAAATAAATACATAACCGTGGCTTTACATCCGCTGAGCTTATAACAGCATCGTCCATACATAAACACGTCCGCACGTAACAGCAGTTTGCCAGCGCTACGATTCACGTCCTGTTTATCTTGTTTCGGTTGTTCTTTTCCGTTAACTGAGCTAACCGGAGGTGTGAATTTATAGCTATCGCCTTCAGATTAAACTCCTCAGATTAAACTTTCTTCTTTCAAATAACGAAATTCTGCACAATAACGAAAATTCTCTCGAAACTTTAACTCTGATCTTATTTCTGTCTTAATTTGAAATCTTAATTTAACGAAATTTAATATTGCTTTTACGATAGGTGAGACCATGAATAAAAATAATACTATAGGGACGCGCGAATGTAACATTGCAAGTATATCTAAAATAAATGGCTTCAGACAACATTGCCAATGTACGCTAATTTTGCGCACATTCGCTAAATATTCATATGAAACCCACATTCATATAGAAAATTGTGTATACCATGTGTATGCGTAATATTTGCTAATGTTGGAATTGGCATATATTAACCATATCGTCTGGAGCCGTCTTAAAATAAATGAACAAATTCAAACATGTTCTGGCATGTATAATCAACTCCCTTCTACTCTACCTTAGTTATATAGTTATATACGAGACGTTATAATGGTATTTGTACAATGCAAGAAAAGGTTTTGCTGAAATATCTAAAAATTTATAGAGCTAAAAATAATTTCATTTGGATCATAAAAATAATTAGATACTAAAGCTGGTTGTTAGAATGTCAAAACTTTTTGCAGCATTGCTCATCTTGCTTGAGATTTCAACGTAATTAATTTGATAGTCTAATAAAATTAGTTTCAGATCTGTATCTAATTAAATTTTTAGCAAAATCGCTCTTTCCGTGTACATTTATGCTGAAAAATCACACAAAAAATATTATTTCAATTTCTATTATTTTTGTAAATAAATAAAACAAGTAACCAAACTCTCGAGAATGTCAAAAAACAAAGAACAAATAAGGGCTAATGAGAGTTTTTACGCGATTGTTAGTGCGAAAATGAAAATCGTTTAGTAAATAAAAGTCATTAAATAAAACCAGTATTTTTGTAAATACTGTTAATTGTTATTATTTGTTTATTTATGTAATAATATCATTTATGTAATAGTTTAAAATTTATTCATATGTTTAGTTTTTTTATTTAAGATATTTACAAATAAATCTGAAGAAATTCTATCTCGAGTTACTTTCATCTCAATTCAAAGATCAATCAATTGGAAAATCAGGCAAAGGAAAAAAGCAAGAAAATCAGCATGATTGACATATCTGCGTAAATGGAAATTGAAATTGAAGAAATGAAAAAGAAAAGTTAATTTGACGATGGGGGAACAGAATACTTTTTCAGTTTTTGAAAAATGGAGATAATTATTTTTTCTTTCTGTATTTATAATTTTATTTCAAAGTCGCTAAAAAGAAATTATGTGTATGAAAAATGAAATGCAGCGCGTATAAAATACAATATGCTTATATCAAATTAAGGGAATCCTACTTTGTTGTATTGAACAAAATCAATGTTCTTCTTTTACATATTTCTAATGCTTTAAAATATGCTGGTAAAATTTTAAGTAAACATAAATTCGAATAACACACTTGTACGCACGCCCGAAATCCTGTTCGCCTTGTTCGGATAACCCTTTCAGAAATTTAATACTGGCCAATTTAGTACTAGCCAATTTATTACTCAAAGACAGTAATTAATTACTTGTTTGAAGTACTAAAAGTGCTGAACAACAGTGCTTTTAGTACTTAAAATAAGTAATTAATTACTGTCTCTTTTAATATAATATTAGATTTCTGTAAGGAAAATAATCATTTATTTATTATTATAGTTATAAACTTATAGACTAATAAGACAGTTTGGTTGATAATAAATTACTTTTTGTTAAATTTAATTTAAATTAATTTTTGGTATATAATTGCTTTCTTAAAAGTTATTTTGAAATATATATGTAATCGTTCCTATTTAGTCACTGTTATAACAGACCTCAAGAATAGAGACATAAATAACAAACTTTGCTAAAGTAGAATTTTAGAAGAAAGCATGTTTAATTATTTCGAACATTTTTTCTTTAAATTTTTGGTATTAAATGATAACTACTCTCTAAATTCGAATCAATGGATAATCACTGATATCATATGCCACCGGTAATCAGTGAATTAAATGTGAGAGCCCTAACCTAGTTAAATCTTTATTGTGTGATCTAACTAACCTTGTTTTAATACTTAAATTCAATGAATATGATATTGGAAGATTGAAATTAACGTGCACAAATATCAGTATTTTAGTTATATAATGCTCAAACATTGTTCCTTTTTTAGTTGAACTTCACTGATTATCAGTGCAAAGTATGTCACTGGGTAATTAGTGAGTACCCACTGATTCAGATTTAGAGAGTAAATAACCTATCTTTCGAAATAAGAGCAATCTAAATGTAAATAATAATTTAACTAGAAACAAAACTGTTACGTTTATCCCTGGTTTCTCCTATATCGAGAAAAGAATATTTTTTTTAATGAGAAGTTTTTCACCGTGAATAATTGCCTTTTTTGGTAATAATTGCATTAAATTTCGTAATCACATTCACTCGCACGATTTTTCGCCATTCAGAATTGAGCAAGTACCGTTAAACAATGGTGAACAGTTCGATCGCTATTAAAACAGCGTCGAAGACTGAATCCCAGAATGATGTACGGATTACGAAGTCACGCGAGACGTGATCGCAAGAAAGCCAATTTGCAGGTCACGATCGTTCGAGGCATCGGGATTGTAATTTGAGTAAGTGGTCCGTGGAGGCGCAATAATGGATTCGTCGGTCTGGCTTGAGGGGTGAAACGAAAACAGCCCTAGAAAGCAGAGAGACATCGTCACCGGTGTGACGTTAGGCTGGTCTCTCATTAATAATGGCTACGATCGCGCCATGGTGTCGGGGTGCGCGTAAATTACGATCCTGACGAACGTTAACGAGAACGTACGACAGGATAACTCCGCCGATGAGACGATGGTTGAAGCAGCTATTACGCGTCGCTGGATTACGACAACACGACGTCGATCGAAAGTTCTCGTAGATAACGAACAAGGGGGAAAACAGCTTCTCAGAGTATCTGTTAATACGTGCGAATACAACTCCTTCGATCACGGAGTATACGAGTTTCTCATTACTCATTCAATGTCTCAGGATATGGCTATCTACTTCACAAAACGTTGCTTTATGGTCTCTTCAGTATGACGTATACAATACAAAGTATCTCCCACAATAGTTGCGACTGTAATATAAATGAAAGATATTTCTATAAACTTGAAAACCATTCCTTTTACAGAAAATATGGGAATATTAAGCTGCTCCCTCACTATAAATAATAATGTCACATTTGTTAATTATTTTAAATTTATAGAACTTGATTTAAATTCAAAAATGAAAATTAGAAGATAATGATAAGCGAGCTTTTCTATTTCTGGAAAGACAAATAGAGTCTACATTAACCAGAAAATCCGTCGTTAAAATTAGCGCTGCAAATAGTAGAATATAGTATAATAAAATGAATTATTATTACGTTCTACAATTTTAGCATTTAATTTTATTTTAACACAGCGTAAAAAATTTCACATCCTCTTTGTCAAAGAAGTGCTGAAATAATGGATATAACAATATTGCAGATATATTTTTGCAACATGAGGTAAAGTCTATAAGCGCGACCTCAATACCGCTCAGATTCTATTCTCTATAGGCATCCCTATAGTTTTAATGAGAAGTAAAAGCCAAAGCTGACCTCAAACGCGATGGTATATATTCTCGAAGGAATAATGCAGCGGAGTAACCAGATACGCACGCCCAAAGGTACCTAGTTTTCCAAGAGAAACGTCAGGAAATTGTTGCTGTTCTGTATTATATCCGTTATACTATGCAACGTACAGAAGTACATGAATGCGGTGGATGCTTCCGGCTCACTGATCGTATTTCAAAGAAAATTTTCTTAGTGAAACTGCCGATACACATCCGCGATCAAATATTAACGAAACGCCTCTTGCACGATCTAGCAATAAATTTGCATTTCCCGCAGGTATACGTACAATATCGGCATACCTGCAATATGCGATATTCAGCACGATCATCCGTCGACGAATGGATGCACTTACGAAAATATGACGGAAGATGATGCTAAAGGCATTAAATGACGATAAAGATTTTACAGCCAGCCGATCGGCGCGGTAAAGATATCGCAAATACAAAGTTTTTAGTAGGAAGGTTATAAATATTACGTGACTTTTTTTCTGGGACTATTTCTATGATAAGACAGAGGAATTTAAAGAATTAAGTAGTATAAATCAATTATATTAATGATAAAATTTAATATTTCTAATGTTTTTTATTAGATACTAAGAGATAAGTGCAATTGTGACTAAAATAACATGAGATGTTATAATTAAGAACTCCATTTTTATATTTTTTAATAATTATTACTGTTATAATGTTTTTTAGTAATATATAATAATATTTATAGTAGTTCTTCATATTAAAAAGAATATAGGTTTACCCCAAAAACTTTTATATAAAATTATATACATTTTTTATATAAGTATAATTATTATTAATCTTATAGCAATAATATTTATAAAAATGGAGCTTCTAACCATAATAATTTTAGCATGCTATTAATAGCCGTAAATACCAAAAACTTTTTCTCTTAAGGTGAAAAAAGTAGAATATGCTAATTCATTGTTCTGTCATTGCTTGTAATCTGACGAAATAGTTTCCCAGTCCATTTTACCGGAAGATTCGATATGGGAATACTGGAAGTCGATCCTATTCTATTTTCATGCATCCAACCTAATCGAGCGTTATGCTTACGTTTCCCAACCGATTCGATACAAGATTCCAATATCGGGACAGGTTATTGACGTTCCTTCATACTCATTTTATATTTTTAACAACATATTTTCGTTAAAAAATATTTGTTTTTCAATGAAGCTGTGAAACATTTTATGAGAAATAATATTTTAATGTTTTCTCTTTTTTTATTATTTTTTTTAATACACAAGAAATCCAAATTAAAAATCATGAAGGAATCAATCCATCAGAAATAGTCCCAATGGACAAACAGACGTAATGATTTTGCAATTTATCAGTGAATTTGACAAAAGTTATCAGAATATTGGTATCCGTTTACCGTTTGCTATCGGTTCACTGAATACCGGAGTCCGTTTCTGTAACCTACTTTCCAGATGACCCACATACAGATCGCGCGCTACGGTTTCAAAAATTCCGTAAGTTTATCTTCTTTTTTTTTATCGTCGATCTGCTGAGAATGTCATATAATCCTGCCAAAGGACAGAACATTTACTGCGTAACGAGAGACAGAGCCCTCGCAAATTTTTTCTCGCAAAATGCAAGTGCTATTTCACCGAATAACTGGATAGTTCCGTAAATCTTACAGAATGTACTGGAAAATTTCGAAAAATTATCGGATTTTTCTTTCAATTCCAATATTGGAAACTACATTTTGTCATTCCTGACTGAATGGTGCATAAAATAAATTCAGAAAAACTTTCAGCAAGTATGAACTCATTATTTAGGTGGTATTCATAGTCTGATCTCTTATATGTAAGATTGTCTTAAATATAGCCTTAAATTTGCATAGGAATATTAAGCACCAAGATCTACTTTGAGAGAGATCAAAAATAGGATCATATTTCTCTTAACTGATTACAAGATACTTAAGATATCATAAACCAATTACATAGTTTTATTAACATATCTTATTCTGCAATCTAATTATATGAGTCTTTTTTGATACGCAAGCGAAATTTCACTCTCAAATTTCTCCAAAATAAAAGAGAACAGAGTTCGGGCAGAGTTGTCTTGCTAAATTATATATTTTTAAACAAATTTCCATTTCCTCATTTTTGCTCAAATTTCAGTTTTAACGTTAAAATTGAAAATTATTTGATAATGTAATAGAGATGTTGAAAAATAATCTTAAATTTTTCCATACTTTTTGAAAGCAAGAATAACAAAAAACTTAGGCTGGACAAAAAAGACTTAGATTGCAGATGGAGGAAATAAAGATATGATCGTCTATAGTCTATCATTACTCCTTTTAATAGCGACTCACAGATTTACCATCTCGTTTCTCGCGTTTAATAGACGTTGAAAGGAGAAAAGAACATCGCTGAGATCAGAGAACAGAAATATCGTTGAGCATTTTATCGCTAGTCAACCGTCGGTGGTACAATTACGCGTCTAAGAACAATAAACGTGGCAATTCAAAAGACCGCGTAGATGCATTGAGCTGCAACGAGGGGTTACCGATGTTTTACAAGCGTAATGTTATGGTCGCGTGTGAACTGAGCGTGTAACTTTAGCTTCGAGCAGTAAAACAGTTTATGCGAATCTATATAGTGTTTCGCGTTCTGCGATTCCGCCCTCGGGAGGAAGTACGGCGACCAGAGCGTGGAGAGGGAGGAACAGAGAGGCGGAAGAAATATGGATACGTATTTCATAGAGCAGCTTTAAACGGCCCGTGTAGATAATGCATGTCTATAGCTGTAAGTTTCTAGTCGAGTAGCGGCGGAAGGCGGCATTTATGCGTCAGCCTTCTTCGACCCTTACGTGAGAAAATTCGCCGTGACATAAGAGGATCTGTACGTTACCCCACCGTGCAATCTCTCACGTGATTTTTGCGGATCGAAGAGATTCATCGATGAAGTTAATGAAGACAGACTTTTGATTCTCGCAATCAGTGAGTAGTGACAAAACGCATTATCGAATACGTCAATAATAAAAGGGATTTTCTGTTATAGCGCGTAAGGGGCGAATGGCGATGTCAGTTGGTATCCATTTATCGAGATATGTTTAACTCTCTGGTGATGACACCAAAATTTATTAACGCCAAAATCAAAAACACAGTTACTGATGCTGGAACTGTAAAACTCATTTAATTTATGTTAATTCAAAGGCACTAATTAATTTCAAGGAATCAAAATGACGTAACTTCTATAAAAAGAATAAATGCTCCTGTACTTTTATTCTATAACTTCTAACGACAGTATCGATTTCGTTACATTGTCATTACACATTTACCATCCATATGAAAAATCAGCCAATAAATAATATTGATAAGTATACATTCCAATTGTTTGCAAATTCTATTTAGATAATATTATTTACGCACTAACAACCGCGGAGGCTCATATATGCATTTTATTTGTATTTTATTTATTCTGGGAGCCATAAAAAAACCTATTTTTATTTTTATTCATCAATAATTAATTAACCTTATAAACATATAATAATATCCTTAACAGTCAAGGTGATAAAAATTAAAGTTATTAATTCATCCATGTAAAACTGCGCAACCATAATGTATCTAACGATACCGATACTATCATTAAAGATAATTACAAGATAGGGGCTAAGTATATTTTAATATAAAAATAATTCAAATATATTTAAATAAAAATAATCCAATTTATAGATATGTATAATATAAAGAAAATTGAATTGTTTGACATTTTTTATAAAGAGATTTATTAATTGATTGAATTCAATAAATCCATCAACTCTGGAAGATTAAAAGGTCGAGCAAAATAAAATTATTTATTATTGGTCTGTGCGATATTCTCGCAGCGCTCCGCAACGAATCTCGTCAGAGCCGTTAAAACGAGCACGTAGATAACAGCGGGTTTCCGCCGCATGCGTAAACAACAATCTTCGCTAGAAGGAAACTCGTCAATCGAGGGGAAGCGCTTCTCCGTGCCTTGGAACAGGATTCACAGGAGAGTTCCCTTAATCTCTTATTTGCATCTCTTGGCGTGCGTCGCAAGCGATTTCGGCGTTCCCCACCTACATCCTGTACTTTATAAGCACTAGTAAGCACTCTGGAATACTTTCCGAACATACATACAGACGTATCTGTAACGGGTATTAAGCACATTTCTGAAGAAAGACGATCGACTCGCGTATCGACCGGAAATGACGGGAATCAATGGCGAAATGGATCCAACGACAACACCTAATCGAAATGCCTTCGATATCCAGATCGAGATTACGCAGACAAATAGATATTGCTCTTCTTTAACCTAGTTTCGTTCATCTTCTATTGTTTCTTTAACAGAGAACGGGTTATCAAAGAAAATATTACAAACGCAACATTGTATAATCATAGGGTAATTCAACTGAAAGGAAAAAAAAGGAATAAGGAACATGTTTATTATGCGCTTTCAAATGTGACTGGTAGGAAAATAAATCGACAAAGTCTGTGTACACAGTACGAAATTATCCGACTATTCCTTGGATTCTCTATATAATAGTCATGTTTAAAAGATACGGTCAATTACTCTTGAAAATGTCATCTCTTTCTGAAGAAACTACATCGTATCATCTTCCACAGAGACTTTCATCGCGTTTGTTACATACAGTGAGTGCAAAAAGTATTCGTACACAGGACATTGTTATAAAAAATATTTGTAAAAAATAAATATTAATTAGAATTTTCACATTCTAACAATGTGTATATTCTCTCTTAATATAAATAAAAGAGTTTCACGTGTTTCAGATGATAAATGTTAAAATCCTCAATTATACGAATATTTTTGTGCTATATAATACTATTTTTATTTTCGCTTATTTTTAAGATATGTTTTAATTATTATACAACTTTTTAGGTAAAATAATTGTGAAATAAACAGTCTATTTTATATTTTGTTAATAAATTGCTAGTTAATGTTAACTTTTCAAAAATAAATAATTATTAAAAATGAATAAATAATTTAATTTTTTAAAGAAGATTTCTTGTCTGTACGAATACTTTTTGCATTCACTATAGTCTTCTTATATATTTTGACCACCACCGAGAGTCGCTCAAAAAATTAAACATTTATGAATCAGAAATTTTACATGCACATCATAACAATGAAATATATATTAATAAATTATATGTATACGCACAATAAAATATATGCGATACGATTTGTTATCGCATTATTATTACACATCAAAAATTCCATATAGCCATTGCCAAAAATATTAGGCATCTTATTAATCAAAAATAAGATTGGAAATAAGACCGTTTGGAAATAAGATGTTAGAAACATTACTTTAAATACGAAGCGCCATTACGGTCTGAATGTTAAGATGTTGTGAACTATTATATATATTCATTTAAATAAATTTCAGAAATTATAATTGCGTGTTAATATATAATAGTTCAACATTCAGACCGTAATGGCGCTTCGTATTTAAAGTAATCTTATTAATCATTATTTGAAGTTTTAACTCCGAAATTGATTTATGACATCAGCTGTAAATTATCTTTCAAGAATTCTTTAAACTTATGTGTAAAATGCCGGTAACCAAATAGGTAACAATGCAGGTAAAACAATTCTAGATAAATGAAAAAATATAAGTGTCTCATATTTTTGGCCAAAGCTGTATCTTTCAAAAAAGTCAAAAGAGGAAGTTAAAACTTCGATGTTTCATATATTTCCACCGTATCTGATATTCCTATTTTCCCACGCGTCTGCCATGTCGTTATCTTATTTAAAATATTAACAAAATCGAAGACCTCTGCACGTGGAAAAGTAGGTACGTGCGCTGATCTACATGTAAAATCAATATCAATAAATTTACAGAAGACACAAGTGGAGATTCGTTCCCGGCGATGTTGGCACTTGTTTACACGACTTGTTTACAGCGTTTCCACGGTGTCGGACATTCGTAAACGCGTTACGAAATGCCCGCGAAGGGAGATGAAGGAACATACGAAGAGGCGGCACGCGCGCACGATCGGGTCGAGTGGGAAAGAGTTAAAGGGGATGAGGGGGTGTGGATAAAACGGTGGAGGAGCGGCGTTAACTTCTAACTACAGCTAACCTGTGCTGGCCGCTCGGCTCGGTCAACGAGATTTATATGTTTACGCGCTCCCGTGGCAACTTTCTATTTTCTCCGAGTCGCGACTCCCTCATTTTATTTCAGTCCCGTGCCACAGCAAGGGGTGCTCGCGTGGCCCGTTCTCGGGCCGTGCCCGCCACCCTCTCGCTAGCGCACTCACCACCGAATCACCCCGGTGGAGGAGCAAGCGAAACTGGCGACCTGCCAGAACTGACTCGCCCGTTCGAAACTGTTTTCGACAAAGGGACCTAAACGACGCTTTTCTGTTCCTACTAACGTGGCCGGCACAGTCGAGACGTTCGTGAATGTTCCCTTAAGCCTGGCGCAGATTTACAGACGCCGTCGACGAATGTTGTTCGAGGGCACTTCGCTTTGCTTTTGATTACGAACGATCAATATGTACATTAGACACGATTTGTTGAATGTTTGTAGATGGATATCAAATGACGAATTTGTTTTCGAGAATCTGCTAATATTTCTGGAAATTTCTTCAAAATAAATTTGCGAATGTATAATGTAAAATTTATTTTAATTGATGCGTACAAATACGAGTATTATTTAATAATAACGCAATTAATATAACACATAAAAGGTACTTAAAAAGAAGACTGTGAAAGCGGTAAAAAGTACGCAAAATTAGACAGTATATTATTTCGTTAGACAATATAAATTTAACCTTTACAGGACGGGAAAGCTACTATATAGTGGCGCTGAAACAGTGTCGTACTTTGAGGCAAAGAATACAATGAAATTATGAATTCTAACAAATCTTACTAAAAAAAGCTGTAAGATTTTAAAAATAGACTCTTGTCCTCTAAAGATTAATAAATGGCGCAATAAAGCCTTGTTACATCATGAAGTTATTACATCATGAATAATTTTGCACACTTCTTCTTACCATACTGGCTCAGCTCTCTTTTTGAGCACTTTTTCTGTTCTAATTATCGGGAATTCTATTAGTTTTACTTAATTTGTAATTAATATAAATCTTTAAAAAACAATTCAAAATTATATACATATATATATTAAGAATCAAACAATTATTATAATGTAATTGTTTTTTTTCTTAATTTAAATGTTTTAATATTCAGGTCTTTCGTTACACAAGTCTATTGAAGAAACTTCTAATTAAAGCAGATTTTCCTCTTTTATGTATTGATTGATATATAATTGATAACTTTTCCTGGTACAAGCGTTTCGTAACAAATGTAATCTGGGGATCGTAAATAAATTCAATCAGTCTTACTTTCGAACGTGGGAGCGAAGCCAGGATCTCGAAGAACGACTGGCCTTTATAGTGGCGTATCTAAAGGACGCGTATATATTTCGTTCGCGTATCTCCCGCGAGAAATCCACTAAGCGTATCGTCTTGAGAGCGCACAGCATCCAGAATTTCAAGATGGAGCGAGAGGGGTCCGGGCGTCTCTCGGTAAATCGGACGACTGTCCACCGCAACGGCCGCCCATCGTTTAACTAGTCTACACTTGCGGCCAATTTCACCGAGCATTCGCGAGCTCCAACTCGAAGCTCGCCAATACGGCGAATTAAACCTTAGTCACTCGAATTCAATGCAAACCGCGCCGGATACTCGCAACGTAGACCCTCTGGCATCGTAACCAATCGCGATACGCTGTCCGTAAACAATCGTGATCTCGATTGAAATGTTCCCAGGAATATCGTTATTACCGTGTCATTTTCCATTACAGTTTCATTAACCATAATTAGACGTGGCATAATTAATGAATTAATTAATCAAGTAGTTTAAAGTCAATCAATGTTTATGTAACGCCATGCAGTCATTGGACCAAAGAATAGTGACTGACTGCTCTTTGAGAGAAAAAGTAAAAAAAATAACTTTCAGGCATTAAAATAGACCAAAAATAACATTTAAAAAAAACATGACAAAATAAGGAACAAAATAAGTAGCTAGATGTTTATTGCTAAACGACCGATCTTTACTAAGTCATTATCAATGTTTTAAACTAGGATTTATGTGCAGTGCGAAACAAAGACTTATGTGCGGTAGAATCTAAACTTCTAACAGCAAACAACTCTTCAAAAACCTTTCCTAATTCTAATATTACACATAATCTTAACGTTCTACAACATTTCTTTAATAAATTACGTCTGAAAATCAAAATGTAATCTAATAAATATAATAAATGAAACTATGTTAAAACGTATGTTCTCTCCCGCGTAATTTAATAACATTTTTTATAAATTTTCTAAGTAATTAAGGCTATTAGTGAATAATAATGAGCGAATAGCAATTGATATTAGATGAGATAACAAAAAATAGAACGTTTACTTTTAACAGATTTCATGTCGGTTTAAAAAGAAAGATAAACATAGCAATTTCTTTTTGACGACTTTTTAGTGACTTACTAAAAAAAAAAGATGCCAAAAGAAAAAAAGATAACTTAAGTGAATAAATAGCAGCGCTGAATTTATAAGTAAATTGAAATATTTTCCTGAAAGTTTTTTCTTTTGTCTTTATTTTGATTACGTTAATTGTAGATTATTCTTTGCTAATATTAAATAAAATTTTCAATTTCAAGTTTGTGAAACTTATGAACTATATAGAACAATAAAAATTTTTTAACAATAATAATCGATTTATTAAAATATTTACTATTTTCTTTTCAATTTGTTCAACTGTACCTAATTCAAAATTTACTTATTTGGACTCGCATAAAAGCTTACTGAAATTTTGATTTCAACAATCACATGCTTTTGACAAAAATAAGGACAAAAATTCAATGAACTACAACAGGAACATTTATACATGAATTTCCGGTTATTTCCTCTCAATGGTGCGCGGTAGAAGCCGCGGGATAAAAACGCAACGTAAAAAATACGCAGCTCGGTATTTGTTCCGCGTAATTACAGAATGCACGAGTTTACGACAAAGGCTCTTCTGCATTCCACTTAAGGTTGCCCATAATACACAATAAATGCTCCGTTTTGTGTTCATATGTCTATAAATACGTTACCTTCACACGCGAGTCAGAATTAACTTGTACTAGCTGGTTAATACATCGTTCAATAATAAACTTAGATGAAAGAGATGGAAGAAGCGATATGCAATAATAACTACATAATTTTCCTAACCCTTTAGATGTAGTCTAAATAGATCATCTCCTAATACGAAAAAAAATGTGTACAAGAAATTACAAAGGACTTTTTTTATATCGATTTTTTTATCTATGACACAAATAGAAGAATATATTATTAATTTAAATTATAAATAAACTAAAAAATAAATTATAAATTATAAATAGACTTTAATAAATTGTAGCATAATTTATTATATTTTGTTTGTGAATATAAATCCTAACTTTTTAAAAATGTAACAAAATTCTGTGTTTAATCTTTATTTAAAATCCATATATAATAATATAATATATTAATTTTCTTTCTTTTTAATATTACTTCAAAGTCATCATTCAGTAAAAGTCTTCGAGTCTTACAAAAACGATATTATTTATAGCTTTCAGTGTCAAAATCCATAAATATGAATCTATCGATAAATAAACATTTCTCTTCTCGCATAAAACTTGTTCTTTTTTTATTGCCGAGTCGTATCGGTTGTATACGCGACTTATTGAGAAAATAATGCCAAGAATAATGAGCGTGTATGCCAGCTATGCGATACGGAGAACGCAAAGTGAGACTATATAACGTGATGAGTAGCGAGTTCGTGCACGGAGAAAACAGAGAGAAAAGAAGCAGCGACAATAGGTGGAAGAAAGTGAAGTGGCGCTATTGGAAGATATAGCGAGCAACACTATCATGCTATACCCTGCGAAGAACGACAACGAGAGAAGGCTCTCTTTAAAATAAGAACAATAAGAAATACACGAAGCGCAATGTAGAACAAGTTTTAAAAAAGTCTCCGCTCCACATATTATGAAAATTCTTTTGCGCACGTCTCTGTAGTTAATGTCGCGCTAATATTGCCGACGTCGAGATTAGGCTGCAAAAATAATAGTCCCGCTCAGTATAAGTAAACATGGAGAACAAAAGCTTCCTTCCTTAATTTATCTCATAATGTTTCTTAGTATGTTGGTTTAATTATCATAATGAATTTAATCACGAGATTTAGAGAAATTTATTCAGGAATTATCATATAAAATATTAATAACAATATCGTTAAAAAATATGCAAATGCTATGAAATTAGATCCGACTTTCGATAAAATGGATCGTTCGGAAATGTGACGTAAGTATGTAAGCAAAAATAGGACGAGATAAAGGAGAGCTTTTATGATATAAAAAGTGTAAGATCAAAACTGTACAAATAGCTATTTTTATTATCCTCCCAGTTCTTCATTCATAATTAATTCTTTGTAAAACCGAGTGAAAGAATCATGCGCGTTTCAACAGACGGCAGATACATTCGCGACGTTTACTTAGAGTTTTTCCAGACATATAAAAGCCATCGCAATATAGTCGCGCCATTACTCGCTAAAAGGCCAGTTATTGCCTTTTATCGGTTACATATATGCGAAGTGTTATCGTGATGTAATATTTCGTAATCGCGATTACAGCGACAGATCGCCGCGTCAAAGTTATCCCGCGATCTCTCCGGCGCGTAATTAACACCTTAGCAGTTCAATACAATTGACCTGCATAACGCTATCCTAACCTGCATATCGTTTGAAGTATATCCAGCAGATCACGCCTCCGGTTAATTGGCGGCACTCCGTAACCCGCATGAGTATTAGCTCTGACGTATGTGATGTAATAGCGGTAATACGCAGTTACTTGGGCAATTGCTTCTGTACGGTGTGATTGTGCTCCTGGCAGAATCTTGATGTCTTAACGCAAAGTTCATTGGTGGATACAGAAATTCGTCAAGGGAGAGCCATGCATCGATGTGTAAGCAAAATTTTCGTACGCTCAAATACGAAAAGATAAAATGTTATATTATTATTTAAATTATTATATTGAAAAAATATTATGTATAATTCATAAAATGTTTTGCTTAAAATTATACACAAAAAGTAATAATAATGGAATTTATGTTTTTTATATCTATAATTCTGTTTTCTTTTCGGTAATAAATATCCAAAAAAGGTCAATCAGAAAAATATATCTATTTATTATAAATACCTATTATGATACCACAAGTTAACTAGTGAAATTTATTTCAAGGAGTTTAAAATGCTATAGGTTGTATTGTTTTGTATTTCGATATTTTTAGCCACATTCTTCCAATAATTACAGATTTTTCGCTGCACTATTTCGTTACATTCGTTTTAACGATTTATTTAATATCTGTATTTATTTTTGCGCGTGCAAAACATCCAGCAAAGTTAATTACAGTTCCTCTCCAATTTTATTAAATTTTTACGTATCAATCTACAAAAATATCATACAAAATAACAGAATTACAAAAGATTATTAATATATAATAAAAAGAAAGATATATGAAATGGTAATAAATGTTGAACGAAGTTCCAACTTTTGTAAATCTGAACGACAAGAAAAGGTCACGAGGGTTGCTTCAGAGCTACAGAAGAAATCCATTCATCTCTCTCTGTCCGTTTCTGTTTCTGCTTCATCTTCCGCGCCACTTCTAATTTTGGCATTAAGAGGCTCCGCTCGAGATTGCTGCTCGTGACGGCGGCATAATCGCATTTGCGACGACCTAAAGAATTCTGGGCCAAAGACGAGGATGCGCGCGGATAATTAACCCGCGTGTCTGTAAATCGAAAGTTCGCTCGTCCAAGAAGCTCGTCCCATAGTCCGAACAGACCTAAACCTATATGGATATTCACGTTCGCGAGGACCCTGCGATTGCCGAGTAATTTCATCCTTCCATCGCGCTCCCATTCCGCTCTGGCATCACGCCGCTTTGGATCTCCCCGCGTCTCGTAATACCAGTATTAAGTAATAGCGTTGAGTGCCATCTCCGGACCAGACAGCATATTAATTCAATTTTGCTTACGTAAGGTAGGTAGCCGGGACCAGACGAAGACACTAATTGCGATTTTTAATTAAGGCACTGATTCAATTACGTCCCTTTATCTGCTCTAATTATTAATACCGGGCAAGGGTAGCTGAAGGAACAGAAAAAGAAGGGACGAGGGTGGTGTGCAGCGGATTACAATTTGCTCGGATAGCACCTGACGAATGGCCCACAATTCTGAGCTAGCCTTGCCGAACGCGACGTTGGATAAAACGCGGCCTTTTGCCAAGAAAGCTATGACATCTCGCAATGACGTATCTCGCTGAATTTAACTGATGGCACCTTGCTCATTTAAATTTGGGACTATCGTTAATACCCACTCCTCAACTACAATGTCTTCAGTCTGATGATATTTGATGTTTGCTGAAAAGAATTCAGAGTGCATCAAAGCGCATAATAATAGAATTAAATGGTTTCTTTCAAGCTTTCCTTGGATGCTCTAATTTTCTTATACTCTATATGGAAAGAATAATTTTGTTGAAAGATCTAAAAATTTTAATAATTATGTATGTAATCAAAAGAATTATGTAGTACGCACAAACTGGTTGCTGGGATGTCAAAACTTTTTCTGCTGCAGCATTGCTCATTATATTTCAGATTTTTAATTATTTTGATGGTCCAATGAAATAATTTTCAGATCTATATTTAACTAAATGTTATAAATACGTCAGCAAAATTGTTCGTGTAGAAATCTTAAGGATGATAAGTAATGCTGCAAAAAGTTTAATATTCTACAATCAGTTTGAACGTCCTACATTATTTCGATGATCCAACAAAATTATTTTTAAATCTATATCTATTTAAATTTTTAGATATTCATTCATCACACTTGCAGATATTCTGCAAAACCGCCTTTTCATGGCTAAAAACGGAAAGTATTAAATTTTTGCCATCAGAGTTTGATGAGTTCGCGAAATATGATCATATTATAGGAATTCGATTGAAGAATCTAGAAAGCGAGATGGTACTTAAACTCGCAGTTCGATTGAAGAGTCTAGAAAGCGAGAAGGTACGAACAAAAAGTTAACATGAAGTATTTGAAGAAAATACATAAGTATATACGATTGCATTTAACTTTTGCTTTAACAAATTTAAGTTTAAAGAAGTCATGTTATTATTCATATTAAACTACACTTATTAATTCTACTTCTGTTTAATATTATACTTTATTTTATACTTTCTAACAAATTTCGATTTGCTTTTATTGTTCGAATAAGTTTGATAAAACGTTTCAACAACAACGATAAGCAAGCAAATAACGTAACACATTCTCGGTTGCCGTCGTCATTTCCAATTGCATCCCGAAATAGAGCCGCGCAGAAAATACTTTCCTCATGACCGTATTTTGTGCTGTCGCAGAATTCCACTGTGCGCTAGAAACGCAAGCAACGGTTTCCTCACGTCTCCCTCCTATTCCCGTCCCGAGTTCGAAAGAATCTTTCCATGTGATCGAGAACGTTGTTTTCCTAAACTTGAGCGTACATGAATGCGCTCTTCGCTCGTTTCTCAAATATGCAACATCGTAGGGAAATGTCTGTCGACACAAAACGAGAGAGACGCGTTGAAGTGGATAGATCTGTATGCGACTGATTTTTGTCATTTCAAAACCCTTAAAAAATCTTTTCCAGTTGTGATGATTTTGACGACTTTTTTTATAAAGTCAAGTTAATTCATTTTTGTTGATTGATAGGATTATATTTACCTCATTCATGATAACAACTCGAAAAACGTATTTTTCTCTTTTTATTTAAACAATCAAATCCTTCATCAAGTAATTCACATTGCTGTTCCCTTAGATACTTCAAAAGTGATATAACTAAAAAAACATGTTTTTCAAGTTATCGAATGAGATAAATATTTTATCAATCATAAAAAATAAATCTTAATATTATCGTTAATATCGTCACAACTCGAAAGAATTTTTTTATTGTAGAACGAAAATCAAAAATGACATTTAATCATGTCAAGAATATATATTTTTCTTGCCAATTACTTGATCAGTCAATAATTTTCCATCAAGTTGAAAAAAAGTTTCTCTCCTTTTCTAAGAAATTGTTTTAGTTCTGTTACTTTTGACATAAGAGAACAATATGTGGAAGTTAGGTCTGCGTACTTTAATATCATCTTCTTGCTCGATTATGCCTTCTACAGAAGATTTCTTAAGATTAATTTCAAGCGCAATCATTATTCATTCCTGTCGCAAAACTAAAAAATGCAAGCATTGAATTATAGAAGCAAAACAGATAAACGGAGGTAAAGAAAATTTGCGAAAGCCGGAAGAAAAATGATGAATTCACGCTTTATTCAGCACGGCCGTATGTTCAACAAATGTCGGATCGGAAAACAATTTAGACGTGTGCGCTCGTCGTTACTGAATGCGACAGAGAGACGAAGAGGAGAAACCGGAAAAGGCCTCGAGGTACACCGAGGCGGAAGACGAACAACCGGATAAACTGTTTCCTCAAGAAGCGATACACAACGAGAGTGAGAGGCTCTATCGCGACGTGGAATCGCAATAAATAGCTCTCCTGAAAACGTGGCCGGACAAGTGGTTGAAAGAGTAGTCAGGGAACAGACACGAGGAAACGATGAGGTGGCCGATTTGGAAAGAAGAGAGAAAAAGCGAGACGTGTGTCGATGCGGATAAATTTGTTGCGAAATATCGAGATATCGGCACGCCGCTGGTATCGATTAACGTCGTTAGAATTTATTGTCGTGTCGTCAACAGTATTTATATCCTGCGATCCTGTCCAGCGCGACGTATTTCTCTGAACGTATCAAATATGGATTTCACCTTTCGTGTTTTAAAGTAAAACATTTATTAGACATTTCAAAGCTTTTAATAATCTATTATGTTGGTAAAATATTTTATGCTTAGATTTTGTAATAATTAAAAAGAATATTTATTAACACTGATTGTTATACTAGAAAAAACTTTTAAAAACGTGAAAAGGACATGTAGATGTACGCGTTATAAATATTGGAATATTTTGAGTTCTAAAATTTAAGAAACAGAAAAGGGAATAATAAATTTACGCGATGAAGAAAGCATGACATTGGCGATAGAAAGAAAAGTTCACAGGAAAACCAGGGCACAGAACTAAAAGATATATCATAAATAAATGATCAATCGTTCTCGACCGCAAAACTCGCGGAAAATTGACTAAATAATGTAACATGCTGTTGCCCACGTGACTCACTCCCTGTGGTCAGAAATTCTGCATCCCCTCTGACGTATTAAAATAAATGAAGTATTTTTTAATCGCAACTTTTATATGAACCACTTTATGGGAGTGAGCAACGTTCAGAATCCGAGCACAACGCGGTCAATGATTTAGTATTTTAGACTGAACCTTCAGATAAACAATTTCTTGTGCAATAAGATTAAATTACGAGATATTAATCTAATATATTAAAAAGTAAGAATAGGAGGAGATTCAGACTGTAAAATTTCAATGCATAGAGTTTTCCAGTTTTCGTGTAATTGGATCCTCTCCCTTGAGTCTTGCGATATTTTCATCTCTGAATATATCATTAAATCCTCGTATTTACTTAACAATCTTTCATTTTACTCTTTAGATTTTCTTGGATATTATATACCACACCAATTAGGTGCAGATAGAGAGAAAGACGATTGTCTCGAGAAACGACGCAACTATTTTTCGCTATCCGATACAATATTGTAGCGCAGATACATTGTATTCCAGATTGCATTCAATGTTAGTCCTCAGATGAAATAGGAAGCAAATAAACAGATGTTAATGTTCTGCTGGTCTGAGGAATTCTTGACAAAACAAAAGCATCCTTTCGCAAAGAAACTCTAAATAATTCAGCTTTGAATCGGAAAAGGCGAAGCATAGAATATAAACTTGGACGATTTCTCGAAGCAAACACTACAGCTTGATATTAATCGCAAAGCCGATATAAAAAACAAATATATTGAGAAAGAAATATATTGAGATAATAGGCTACATTCTATCCTGTTTCTATGAATAGAAAAAATTTATATAATCTATGATTGCAAAAAAACATGAAATTGCATTAAAAAAAATTTTTTTTACATTTTGCGCTTAAATGTAATCGATATTTGTAAAATTTCTGAAGCATAAAATTTTAGAGCGCAAAAATTTTGACTTGCCGTGCAACAAGATACTTATAGCCCGACATTGAAACGTAATTGGAGAAGTAACGTAGATAGAACGTTCCAATTTACAAAATTTATTGCGAAATAAGATCGTACTTTAAATAAATTAGGGGCTACTCCGACAGTGTTCTAATATCGATCGCGAGGCAGAAATGAGGGACACGCACACAATGGGATTTTTAATTCAAGGAATCTATCACGAGAAGAAAATGGTCATTTGTGACAAGCTTGATATTCCGCAATAGTCGATGTAGGACGGAACGTCTACAACGCCTTCGATATTAATAGGGAGGCGGAATACAACGGGGAAAGCGGTGAAGGGGACTAAGGAATATAGTTATTAATGCAAACGGGACTTGAGAAATTCCTCTGGTGAAACAAAGCCAGCCGTCGTCTTCGACGTCTCGCCCGAAGCTACTTGGACTTCAATAAACACCAGCGAGACAGCGAAGGAGGAGAGATAAATGAAGAGAATTACGACGAGAGGAGAAAATAGAATGAGACTGGGAAGATGCGCCGCTCCTCAGGTATTAGTACGTCGTTAACGCGTACACGGACATTTCCAATTTTCATTTATGACCCTCGTGCACGCTTCTGGGAGAAGTTAGACGGGAAAAGTTTCGCTGTTCTTCCGAAAGAGCCGAATAGGAAATGCGAACGGGCGCGTATGTTTTTGCAAGTACGCGAGCGATGAGCAACGTAAACGGGTTCTAAACTTCCTGAGGGTTCACATTACATAAACTAAACGGGTGCGTGCGATTAAACCATCGAAGAGAACATAACAAGGAAACCTCGCCAAGTGTTAAATTCTGATTTTGAAACTTTGTATCATATAGGTTACTTAAACAGATTAATTTAGAAAATTAATATCATCACACGCCTCGGTGGTCGAATTGATAAGACGCTCACACGAAATTTGAAAGATCCAAGTTCTCGAATCCCGATTGAAATGGTATTTTTCACAATAAATTATTTATAGTGCTTTAAAGGTGCTTATTAACATCAATAATATTAAATTGTTTATCAATTAATAATTTGTGAGATTACGTACTCAAGTTTTAGTTTAAGACTGCGTCTCAAGACCGACAAATACAACCAGAGCATCAGAAACCAGTTTGCTTGAATTGGAGATTGTAAAAATTCATACGTATAAACATTATTAGACACTAAAATCTGTTTTCACTAAATATGCTCTCTTCACTTTAATTTAATAGATATAAGCGGCCAATAAATGGTTTCAACATAATTTAAAAAATGTAAATATTGAAAATATTTAAAAATATTACAGATAAATATGTGATTATTATTTTTTCATATAAAACATTTTTTTATATCGTAAATAATTTTTGAAATATAACGAAAACAATTATTTTATATATAGTATATATATGCACAAGGGGTTACATATACATATATATATAAGAGGTATTTTCATCCTTTAAAACTATTTTTCTGCCCAAATTAATATTTTCTACATTCATTTACTTACGTAATCTATATGTATACAAAGCTTCATTAAAATCAGAGTATGACACTTCATGAGATTTCTTTGTTAGTCGGAATTTTTTTACTTCAAAAATCACATACCGACTATAGACATTGTATCCAAAGCCAAGAGAAATATGAACCTTTGCTATAAACGCAAATTTATAAATAAAGAGAAACAGCGAATAACAAAGTGTAATTAATTACGCCACGGAGTAATTGAATTATATCATTCAGTTGCAAATTTACATTACATAATTTCAGATACAGTTGATGATAAAGAGTGGAATAATATTGTGGTGTTTCGATCTATTTTATTGATATAATGGAATCCATCTGAATGTGTAATCAATTATGTATTTTAATGAAAAATCACGTCATTATAAGATAGATATGTTTACAAGATAGATATTTTAAATTAATTCAAAAATTCTTTTTTCTTTAAATTTTGTTCGAGAAAATGATATTACGCTCGTAAAAGAAAATTAAGAAATTCAATCAAAATCTATAAACGCAATTGTACATACAATTATTTCAAAAAGTTACTCATAATATCGAACTCGTAATATCATTCAATATTATATTTCGTAGAATAAAATTTCACTGAATTAATACAGTTTCTAAATTAAAAAGGATAAAAAACGAGATACAATAATATGGCTCGGAATAGTTTGTATATTACCGTGTTATTTCGTTACCCTATAATACCGTAATATGTTCTATCTGATGAACAAACGTTCCTGTGTTATTGTAATTCCATATTCCATATAATGCAGGATAATAATACTTCCCGAGCATTGTTAAATTTATCTATATCCACGAATCGATTGTACTCGTTTATGTAATGACACGTTGTTCGATAACATAAGTAGCAACTAGAAAATATCCGACCCTTAGAAAATACAACACAACGCGCAGCTAAACATTACTTAACGCAAGGTACATCAGAACGCCGTTTAATTAACTAGCACGAAGACCACCATGAGAATTTCTAGATATTTCGGAGAAAGGGAGATGCCATTCGCGGGAAATATAGGAGGCGGCGGCCGAGCACTTACACACGCAAGTTTGCAAAGTTGGCCGTCATCCCAGCGCAAGAATGTTTGCCTTGCTGTGCCTTGGGCCAGCCCATTAAGTACTCGCCTCATCGCCGCAAGCCGCAAGCCGCAGGCTAACTGAAAATTACCGTGCTACTGAAACCCTTAAAACCGTCCCAGGATTTACGTTGGCTCACGACGACGCTGAGATGTATACGTCGCTGTCGTTCCACCGTACCGTTTTCTCCTCATACGAGTAATTACGTGGTAGAATTAAAACGGGGACGTTAGACCACGCGTGCAACCATGGCGGGTAAGAGGAGGAGAGAAGGAAGGAGGAAGTTGACCATCATCATGTAACAATTTCCTCCTCGTTTTATTTATGCTGCGCTTTCCGCCCGCATTTTTTTTTTCCTTCCTTCGCCACTAATTAAGTGTTTTGTTGTGCGCTCTTTTTCTGCGAAGCGCACAAAATACGACGAAAAGGCACACGAGTGAAAGACGAAAGAACAAGTTAAACGCGGAAAGTGTTAAAAATATTTACATTCTCCTTTCAAAAACCATATCTAACGTCTTTTATTCATTATTCTTGAACTATGTAAAAAATTTGCAAATTAAATTTTAATAAAAAAAAGTTTAAATAGAGAGAAAAAGAAAGTACTACTATATACGAGCGCACTTTTTTCAGAACTTATCGCTCGTATCCTTTTTACATTTAGATCGCTTCCAAGTAATTAGAGATCAATATATGTTAAATGTAGTTTCCCATAAATCACTTCTCACATTAATCATTCAAGAAGCGGTTTCTCGGGTAAAATTCGCGCGTAAGTCCGGTGAAATAACAAAGTCCGGATAGTGATCTATCGGTGGGAGACAAGACAGTAAAAAAGTGCACATTGCGTTCTTTGCAAGTATACCGGCCGTAATGTCTAGAATCAGGGAAGCCATAAAAATTATACAGCAATTTCAGGCCAAAAGTGAGTAATAACGTGCGCACAGGAGTCTCTTACTTTATAACTCTTGTTGTAAAGTAATGTTCCAATCTATAATACTCAAACTGCAGTGGATAGGCAGAGTTAATATTCTTCATTCGATTTTTTTTTATTCACAATAAGACAATATATTTATTAATTAATAATTGTACAGTTCAATAAATTTTTAATTATATCATAATTGGGTAAAAAGTTGTCATATTTTTCTAAAAAATATTATAAATATATTCAGTAGGAATAGAAGTAAAGAGAGTATAAAGTACTGTTTTCTTTCATTGAAATAATTCAGTAGATATTCATGTGGCATAACTACTGTTGGCACAAGTTTGTTAGCCATATAGTGATATCAATTATGCTACAGGTAAAAGTTTTTTCAGCATGCAGAACGTAATTTACAAAAAACTCAAAAGGAAAAGAAGTGAAAGGAAAAGAACTGTCCACTAACTGGAACATTCACCTTATACATCATGTAATTTTATATGTCGAATACATGCACTTCGTTTGCCAAATTTACTTCAATTATACCGTATGAAGGCCACATTTAAGTTTTCCAGGCCGAGGAATATACAAAATTACCTGAGACAAATACGTCTCAGAATTACGTAAAGAGTACAAACCTACAACTAAAACTATCTATTACCTGCAAAATTGAAATACTGCTTTTATGACAGCGCAATAAATACTAATAACCATGTTATATAACGTAAACTGTGAAGAACTAATTTTGTCGATCGCCCTCAGAATATAGCGGAAACTATCAAGATATCGTAGTATTTCACAACTTTCCATCTATTCCATAACCGCCTGCTTTCCTCTAATAAATATTTAAATAAGGTTTGCGATGAGATACAAATAAGAAAAATTAATCTCCTTGATACTTCGCAGAATGAAAATATATATTCTTATTTTCGTCTATAATCAGCAGAGCTGCTTTTTCAATTTATTATGCTACAAAGCTGCTACGTTACAACTTTCCCTCAATATGCTCGTAAAGAAAACGATGTAAAGGTAAGAGGGTAGGTTTCACTTCTCGCTGGGTTCCAAATGATACGGAGTAGCAAATTCGTATCGTTAAGAAAACGGAATTATTATTATATCATATTTGTAATACAAAATATATCGTATTCGCGTGAAAAAGTTCAATAAAAAATTGAAGGAGACTCCAGCTTGCACGCCACAATGTACACCCGCACAATGAACGAATACAATACAGTCATGTACAACAAAGCGACAGAAATCGATTTTCTGTTAAAGAGCCGAATTCACGCAGAAAGCAGAGCAAACTATTCGGTGGCCTGATTGGTTAACAAACTGAATACCCGCGTAACATTTCGGACCTGCGATCCGGTCAGGGGTAATGTCGGAGCAATCATGAGTCGTAGCATTAGAACTCGTCGGGCGGAGGAACTTCTCTTAAATAAGTAACCCTTTGGTGGAATCGCGCATCGGAGAGCTACGTTTTCCCGCGAACTTGTGCGGATCGGCGTGCACACATACGCAAAACAAATCTATCGTGACGTAACTTTTAGTAACAAAGCTTATGGGTCGTCGTGAGCACGAGTAATTCTATGTGGCAGCCTCCCTTGTTCCACTACAAAGAGGAATGTCAACCGGAAACTATTGTCTCGAATTCAGGAAACGACTAGCGTCAATGGTTAACTGTGTGGCGTAAGTTTTAGCGGCGTACATCAAATATTCCATTCAAATAATCAAGATTGATGACACCTATATGTGTTTATCATGTCACCAATATTTATTTATTATGTCACCAGTATTTTACATTCTTCTAAATTATGTCCTAAATTAGAAACCATGTTCACTTCTAAAATTGTTCAATGTTTAACGCTCAATAATTCTTGCCCAACAATTTATCTCGTTCAATAATTTATAAAAATTTAACAAAAAATTTTTTAATGCAAGAATGCAAGGTAGTTTGCAACATTAAAATAGTAAAAACATACAGTTACAAGATTAAATTTTGAAGTTGAAAGAAAATGATTCATTCATTCTAATGTTATATTATGTGAAATACAAATAATAATTTATAAACTAAAAAATACATATACGTAAATATGAAAATATACGTAAACTTGGAAAATTTCGGATTTTTCTGAATATATTTAATACTAAATTTCGAAATATTTTTAGTGTTTTAAAAATCATTATATACATATGTATATTAAATACTACTTTAATTATATAAATTATTTAGATGTCGTATTTTTTTTATTTTACGTAACAATCAGTAAAATTTTTACAATTGTATTCCCTAACTTTTGTATGAGTGAGAGAATTCGCGCTTACATTTGATCTCTGGTGTAATGCAGAACTATGTTCGGCATTAACCACAAACGCAAGCAGTGAACTGTACGTAACTATCTCGTTTGGCGGACTGTCAAAATTTTCGATTCAACCAAGATCTCTACCTAAATCCGCACTCACGGGTAACCTAAGGGTCGCGTATTTCGACCATAATCTTGCGAACTTGGCTGTTTAGTTTATGGATAACTTAGTCCAAAGTACGCGAGGAACTTAGTCAAAATACCTTACAAGTACGATGCAGCCAGCGAAACATTTCAATTTTGCCATAATACGGACATTAATCTCAAATCTAATAACATTACAATGTTGAATGGATAGGATTGAAAGATAAATCGAATTTTAAATCGAATTAGCCATTTTAAAAACACACGTCGAAAATTGAAATTGTTTGAATAACGATGGAAACCTTTATTATATGTTATTGTATGCCTGTTATATTTTCTATGTGTAAAACTGTGTTATATTGATAAAAAATATATACTTAATATTTTACTTGTAATTATTACGTACATAATCACATTGACTATTTCATTTTTTGAAATTTGTTATTAAATTTTTAACAGTCTAACTTTCCAATTCCAATCCTTTTTTGCAGAGAGTATACACCTGGTACATCTTTAAACATAAATACAAAATGTTTTTTTACTGTATATCGGACTCGAATTTTGAACTTGCATGTTCCGATTCATCTTCCAATCCGATTTAGTCGGTATTGCTGTATAGTATATCTTTTTATAATTCCCACAGGCCATTCCATTATTGTTCTGTTGCATTTTCAACAATTCTCTCGATTGGAAAGAAATACCGCGGCACGAGAAGGAAAACTTTTTCAAAGAGAAGTATATCCGAACCGATAACAGTCATCCAAGCAAATTCGATCTTTATCGGCACACAACGCTTAATCCATTTTTATTTTTTAAAGCGCCGATAATTCAAAAGGGACACGCGAATACGATATAAACGCCTGGTTGCATCTCGCAAAATTGGCCCGACGCGACGCGGCGATGTCACGAAACCCCACGAGAAACGCGGCGCGCAAACATTTCCAGAGTGCGGAATCGTTTATCGCGGCGCGTGACGTATTTTTCTGCATCCCTCGTCTCTCGGGAGGGACGTTTTCAATTTCGTGCAAGGCTATTATTGGCGTAGCCGCACCGATAAGACAGCACGTAAACGAGCAACCCAGGAGCAACGTCTGTGGGCTACGTTGTATCGGCGCCAGTTTCGAAATATCGGAAATCTTAGCGTGTCGCGGTCGTGTTCCGCGAAAGAAGGAGGTCGCCGACTTGCCGAGCTAGAGACAAGCGTTTACATCACCCTCCGGCTACGTACGGCGTTAACCGGTGCCGTGAGCCCACACCAAGTTTACCCTTAACTTCGCAAGAGTGGCCGCGTGTATACAGGTACACGAACATATACACCCGCACACAAAGCACAAATACACATATACACACATACACGTATGTTGACGCAACTACTAACTATCGCCCGGGTTTATCTATGATTAAAGTTATCAGCCGTACTTTTTTTTAAAAGAGTACGTATACTCTTTTTGAGGTCGTAAAACTTCTGATCATTAATTAAAATTTTACATTTATAAATTTTTTTATATTACATTATAAAAATTTCTGTGGGCCATTTAAAACACTGAAATGTGAAATGTGTTAATGTTAAATTTAACCTAAATTTTCCAATAGAGTATTGTGCATGTATTCTTTTCTTGATATGACTGAAATATGATAATCCTATCTGCGAGGCATGGAATTTCATGGTAGAATTTTATACTCTCTTTTTCCCAGAGTTAACATCGCTCTTAAAGGGGTGTAATTGTCGTACCCGCGTGCGAAATTAGCGGGTGCCCTCGCGGCGAATGAATCAGCCGAACGATCACGGGTCGACGGGGGTGGCGGTGGCGTTTCGGGAGTAACGACTTCGTTACTACGTCCGATTACTCACGCCCAACGGGGCGATTTTCGAGAGTGTTAAAGGATGAGAAAGAGCGTGTTACCGTCGTTATATGAGGATACTTGTTCTCAAAAGTCGATATGAATATTTCAGGGAATGAATCTATGTGCTGTTGCGAAGAACCGATACAGTACTTTATTCGAGGAACATCCTGAGAACGTCCTTAGGACATGCAAGATGTCTCTGGAACGTCTTTAGGACGTCCATCAGAGAGATTTGTGCTGTATGGAAAGAGATTTCACATAAATGCAGATAATTACGGACCTAACAAATTACTTTGACTAAACACTTGACTGTAAGCACTTCTTCTGTGAATATGTTTTGGTGTTTTATATTGTATTATGAATATATAACTGCAGCGACGTGTGAGTGACTCACTTTTTGACGTACTTATAGGATGAATGATTGGAATATTATAACTGATTGCTGAAGAAGACTCCAAAGAGAGTTGAAACATTCAATTGTCATTGATGATATGATATTTCGATAAATTGGTAAAAATTTTTATACTATTAATTGCAGCTTATTAACCGCGCCATTCTTTCATTTACACCTTGTTTGGTCTTTACTATCGTTTTCTACATTAAATATTCTCGCAATAAATCCTCGGATATATTATAAATATGGTCTAGTAAATTTAAAAAATTAATATTTATTAGGGATAGAGAGAAACACATTTTTGTTATCCGTTTACCTTTAAAATTTTATCTCTAAAAAGATTTTTTTAATTATTTATTCTTTGAAATATACAGACAGAGTGATTTTGTTAAAGTATTAAAAAATTTAGCTAGATACAGATTTGAAAATAATTTTATTAGACCATTAAAATAATTATGTAGAACGCTTAAGCATTGTCAATTAATGATATAAAAAGTTTTAACATTCTATTAGCAACCAGTTATATTTTTGACAAGAAATGTATTTAGATTCTCAAACAATGTGATCTAATAAGAAATTCCATCAAATTTGATTGATTGTGAGAGCAGACGTAGGATACGATCTTAATTATCTGAGATTAATTAAAGTAAGTTGAGTATTACGTTTCTGCGTATCGTATATCGTATTGTACACGATCTGATGGAACTGATCAGAGTCGTAGCCTATGCAGCCTAAGAGCCCTGATTATCTTCAAACGTGAAATCGAGTTACGTCACATTGAAACGGTAATGCTATCAGGAGCAGTGTCTTCCATAGTGGTTTAGAACATCTAACATCTAACACCTTGCCAAGATCTAATTCCTTTACATAAGGAGACTACACGGAAAGTTCTATATGATATGTCGCTGTATATTGCCTATTGGCCAGAGAATCATTCCGAATTTTGAGTTTTCTTAGCGTGTTGTTTGTGTTACTTAAAATACCATGCAATTTTTCTTACAATAACACATCAGTTCGATATGATTTCATTTTTTTTAGAACTCCGCAACGCGCATATAAATCTGTCTAAATTAAATCCAATGAAAAAACGGAAATACCCGAAAAACTTTTGAAATATATATCGTCTACATATTGAACGATATAAATTTTAAATAAATAACGCGAAATGAAAGATAGATATTTGGGAGATATTGAAACTTTGTTTATTATCGTACATTCTGATATGCCAAATGATGATTCCCGACTAAAAAAACTAAAATTATTATGTCGTTTCTAATTAAAATGCTATCGTTATCGAGTGTGTTGATACAGGATTACTGTCGAATAATTTTACCTATAAAAAAAACTAGGTCACTCTTAATTAATGTTAGACTTTTTATATATTTCACACTTTTAATGACAAAAAATATTTATAATCTAGACCTTTATAATCTATAATTATATTAACTTAAAAGAAAAGAAAGAATAAACACTTAACAATCAAACTTAATCTTGAAACGACGAATATGTAATCCAACTGCGTGTGTCTCCTCATAATATTTAAATAAAATATATAATAACGCACAAAACTGCTCAAAAATTGAAATCATATATCACGTTTCTGTTATAAAATACTGGCCATTAAGGGTTCCAAATTGGTATATTAAAAAAACGAACAGAATTTAAAAAAATTTGTCTCCGCTTATCCTAGCTTTTAACATGGCACCTTTTAAGAACTATTGAAGGCACAGCTTTGCGCTCGACTTCGCTCATTTGTATGTCAAATTTATGTATCCATAGCATTAGCTAGAACTAATAGCGGTTTGTAGGAACGAGATTTTAAAGATCTGCATGGAAAGAACGATTTTGCTTAGGTAACTAAAAATATAAGTAGGTACGTATGGATCTGGAAATGATTTTGATAATAATTAAATTAAAACAATTATGTAGGAAAATAATTATGAAAATTATTCACCAAAATAATTATGTCGGAAACTCAAGTATAATGAGCAATGCTGCGAAAAATTTTGACATTCTAGGCGACCAGCTCGAGCATCCTACATAATTATTTTGATAATTCAATGAAATTATTAAACAAAGTATCTTTTAAAATCGTAATGTAACACAATAAATAGGGAATAAAGATCTTAAACGGTCAAGCTAAATATTTAATGTTTAAATAATTCGGTATTTACCATATATTACAAATCCCCCCAATTCTGCAAATTGCATGCAAAATTTAATTTTCAGTGTTGGAACGCAGTCCTATAACAGAACTTAATAAAACTATTTTCATAGCTCTATTTAGCTAAATTTTTAGATACTTCAGTAAAACTTCTTTCTATGTGCGAGAGATAGGAAAGATGAACAACCAAAGTTCCAAAGAGAGCGCGCAATCCGGCGATTCCTCGGTGCAAAGTCGGCCGTGATCGAAGAGGAGGATCACGACGACGGAGAAATGCAGTCGAGAGCAAAATCTTCGGGAGCGATCGTCATCATTCATTCTGGGTATGCAACGGGAACGCATCTACATCGCTACGCGGTGCTGCGGCGCTATCTTAACGGCGACGGCCAACCTAGTTTGCGTCCCTCGCTATCGACGGTGCCGCGCCAAATGACCTGGCACTGAAAGATCACGAGAAATCGCATCGCACGATGGCAGATGGACGGATTCGTCGATCGGCGTGTCTTTCGGGTAAACGATCGACTCTCGCACCGCGCCGCGCCGCGCCGCGCCGCACCGCGTCGAGTCGTTATCGGAGCGTTCACGTGCGAGGCGTAGCTGATGAATGGTCCCGCTCGCCAAGGTACGGGCCCGTCACGCGAGACGTTATTTATAACCCGCTGAGGTGGGGCGGAAGGCCTGTACGTCATCAAGCAGGACATTCCTTGTTTTTTCTTTTTTTTTTCCCCTCCTTTTTTATTCATTTTCGTGTGAACGTCCGCCCCCGCAGTCACGCTTTCGCGCGATCGAAACGAGTCTGCGACATGTATCGCGACTGTCTTCGAAGATTCAATCCGTGGGACACGAGGACACAACCCGACGGTACGCTGAGAAAAATTTCTGCACGGAAAAAATAGATTGGATGGTTCGGCAAAGCTACAGCTTGCTGCGCGAGTTCAGCATCTTAAGAAGATTTAATGGTTCAACAAAGAAATTACGTCTGTAAGCAATTATCAATACGATAATTCAGCTAATTCTTTGCTACAATGAAAATTGCTGATGTAACAAATTTTCTTCATTACAACAGCAAAAATGAATATGCGCCATCTTAGCTAGTATGTTTTGTTAAAAATTTTGATCTATTTATTGGATTGATTTTTATAGAAAGTTATCTTTGTTACATTAAAAAATTATACTGTCGTATTACAACAAATATAATTATAATTATATCATAATTTCAATTAATTCCAGTTAATGCAATCACATTCTTTTTCAAGTATAGAAAGAAATTAATCACTGTCCTTTTTTGATTGATGTAAACGAGCCTCAGCCTCCTCAGCTGAAGGAGGGCTACGCTTCGCGGACGACATTTTACGTGCCAAAGGTTTAATTATTTATCGATAATGAGAACGAATCGCGAGGTCGTCAGTTCTTCGTCAAATGACCTGCAATACAAATATATATGTATAGGTTAGATTATTTGTGTGCTTTCTTCATTAACACTTGTCAAGCTAAATATACCGCTTTGTAACTAGGTTTCGAGAAGAAATTTGGAGAATAATCGTTAACATCGAACTTGATATTTTCTTATTAAGAGTTTAGCACTAGTTTGTGCCTGTAATACATTTTTGAAGTGACAGGAGATGAATTGCGCTTGTTAAAGTGTGCGTGTTTCGTATGGATTAAGAAAAGTGTTTATATAAAGAAGAAAATAATGAAACTGAATTAAATTAAAAAGGCTTGTTATAAATATAGGGTAGTTAAAAAGATTTAAATTCATTGTAAAATAATCATCAACTGTGATCACACAATGGTTTTATTTCGTACTGTATTTTATGAATATAACATACTGGCACAGGAATCTTTGATAAGAAAAAGTTAGATGAGATTTCGACGAAAAAGTACCGGCTACTTTCTTTCTTTCTAACAACATGATATTTTATCCAAAAATAGACTATGTCTGTTCCTTTTTTATCAACAGAACTGTAATCAATTTTTAAAAGATCAAGATTCTTTAAATTTTCATTCTATATCTTACGTTTAAAAGAAATATGCAAAGAATAAAATATTCTTTCCTATATTAAATCAGAAAATATTATTCTATATATGAATTTTTTATATTTCTTCCACCTTTTCATTGTTTTCTTATTATTATATATATACTCTATTTTCATAAAGTTTTCTCTAGTATTTAATTTCAACAGTCCATCTTCATAAATTATAGAACATAATTTTCGTCCATATCAAAATAAATGTTTTCAAAATATTATCGCACCTATAAAGGAAAAGATGCTATCTCATTGACGTTAAACGTGTAATATTTGCCTATCAACTGTATTTACTATAGATCTCGATGCATTTGTCTTAGAGAATTAATAATGTACCGTCAGCTACGCGATAGAGAGCGTCACTTGTGCTTTATCCAGCCAAGTAATGGTACGTATTTCACGTGAACACATGGCGTACTTTCGTGCGGATACACATCAGTGCTCCAACCACTGACATACTGCAATATCGCATGATCGTTTAGGCTTTGCCCAACGGAGTCCGGGTATCCATGATCGTGTCGACATGCAAAATGGAGACATGAGTTAATATTCAAAGCCTCCGTGCTGACCTTATCATGGACGCTCGAATATTTACTGGGACTCTAGTAATGTTGCCGATCTACGCATTTATTACTGTGTACCATCCTGAATTTAACACAACTGGCGGAAAATCCATCGTAAAATAGAACAATAACATAAAACGATTCAGAATGTAGAAGTAAGTTCAGTTGTTTTATGTCCTCTTTCATTATTGAAAGAAAAGTGCACTATTAAACGGATGCATAATATGTAAATTAATTGTAATTTATTGTATATAATGTAATTTTATACTCTATTTCAGGGCTCGGCACGAAATGCACATTTCGGCCG
>NW_017297292.1:315283-387474 GCF_001594075.2 Trachymyrmex cornetzi | reverse complement strand
CCAACCACTGACATACTGCAATATCGCATGATCGTTTAGGCTTTGCCCAACGGAGTCCGGGTATCCATGATCGTGTCGACATGCAAAATGGAGACATGAGTTAATATTCAAAGCCTCCGTGCTGACCTTATCATGGACGCTCGAATATTTACTGGGACTCTAGTAATGTTGCCGATCTACGCATTTATTACTGTGTACCATCCTGAATTTAACACAACTGGCGGAAAATCCATCGTAAAATAGAACAATAACATAAAACGATTCAGAATGTAGAAGTAAGTTCAGTTGTTTTATGTCCTCTTTCATTATTGAAAGAAAAGTGCACTATTAAACGGATGCATAATATGTAAATTAATTATAATTTATTGTATATAATGTAATTTTATACTCTATTTCAAACATTTTCAAGAAATTCTAGGCAAAGCAATTATAGAATTTAAATTGTCATTTAAATCATAATCAGAATGACAAGAATTTATTTCAATATTTATATTAAAATACATGTCAATAAGTATAAAACACAGCGGGGGAAAAGAGGAAGAGGGTGTTATTTATTAAGCGCTCTGGGATAAATCCCCTCGAGCGCAAAAATTTAGCAGAATATTACATGATAATCCAGCTCATATTGCATCAATGCAACACAAATGTACTTTCATAATATCGTAACGTTATATTGTAGCGCAATATTATACAATAAAATATAACATAATTTATAACAAATATATACATATAACATATAGAAATGTGATAGAGAGAGAAAAAACTGATTTGCAAGTCCCTTTTTGTAAATATTCGTCGCTATTTGATATGCTGCTTATTATCCCAATCAAAAAATTGAGACGACGCGACGCTAAAGCTCCAAAATTATAACTCGAAACACGTGTATTTGGATAACACCATTAGAGTGACATTAAAATTGCATGTTTGTATCTTAAAAACGGGGCGAAAAAAATATGCTCGCTATTGGGAACGTTAATGGTTGTTACACACGGGATTCGGGATGACAGAATTTCCATCCGCGCTGAAACGGAAGTAAAAGTTTCACCACGTTTCCACCGTGAAAAAGCGCTATCGGGGGAAATGTTGGCCGGCCACGTTCGGCTGATTACTACTGGCAGCTTAAAAGCGATGATACATGCAAACGTAAATCAAACGATGAAGTATTTTCAATGCACGGGTCCCCAATTCGGTCGCGTTAAGTCGCGTCGAATAACGGTAGGAAAATCTCTCACGATATTTACTTCCATTTTGTCGCAACGCGGTAAACCAGTTAAAAGTTTTGAATCGTGGCAAATTTACGCGCAAATCGCGGGTGCGCGTTCCATATAAACAAATGTTGGATTTGCACTTTAGCGTTTATACAGTAAATCTGTATTTTTCACTCAACGAGTGGCGTGAAACATAAAATTTGCCTGCTAATGTGTTGTTTTTCCAATTATTACAGATTTCTGTTTTATTGTATATTTTTATTCAAATGAAATTAAAAGATACAACAAAACAAACTCTCAAGTTCTTTAGGCTCTTTGTCTCAATGTAAACATTTAATGACATATTTTTTAAAATTATATTTAAATTTATGTTTAGATATTATGAGAATTTAAACTATTTCGACATTATTATTGATAAACATATTAAAAAAATTTAATAACGATATAAATTCTGAAAGTTAATTCAACTTATTCATATATAACAGACACACAAATATTTTTATACCAAAATAAATTTTTTTGAAATTATTATATTAGATACAGAAGATATTTTCCAAATATTTTCCAAATATTTTCCAAATATTTTTAATAGAGATATTTCGATTAAAAAATTAATATGCTATTTTTAAGTGAACGCAAACTATTAACTTTAATAAAGACACAAGTCGATCAGTATTTCCAAAACTATTTCCGAGAATATTTGTATCAATTATCTTTCTACGATAAGAATTCATGTCGGTATTTTCCAACATTGCTTCACCGCGTAAAAATAACGCCCGTCACGACCGCGGATCGATATAGCGAAATAAAAATACGAGCAATTTTCAAAATTACCAATAACACTTTCGTGTAAAAAGTTCATGCACCGTTGACATACTTTGAAAACGCGGCTGACGTATTCGTCTGTATCAATTGGATCACTGATAGTATGATTAGTTCCGCCAATATGCAGCATTATACTTTTCGCGGAACAAAAATTCTACCCGTGATACTTGATTGTCTGCAGCCTGTACATTTACACGTTGCACGCGTTACGTAAAAGTAATCAAGTTCACCTGTATTATCAACATCAATTCTTAATACACACGATGATTTTCTGATCCTGTGTCGTTCGTGGCCTAGATTAATTTTTATCACTTTTACAAACATACAAAATAATAATTTTTACACACCTATACTTTATTTGTAAGATTATGTATTTAAAAAGTTACATATAAATGTTACAATTAATTATTTGATACTCCTACTTTCTCAAGGAAAAGAAATGCGCAGAACATGAATGATTTATATACTTACTTTGAAATGGATTTTTGAAATTTATGTTATAATTAAGCAACTTTTACTTATTTTTTAAGACTATGTCTATATGCCTCTAAAAGGACCTTTTATGTAACATTCTGTATATAATTCTCTAAAAAAAAAATATCTTTCTCCGTTTTTATATTATTTTGTATGTTATATGCTCTGATGCTCACGTAATATAAAAGTAACGATTGCCCCTCATGTAATGTAAGAACGGCATATGTATGTACCGCAATCAATAATATGCAATACAGAAGAAGATAAATACAAGAACAAATATACATTTCTCGGATATCGATGAGCATTCGTGTCTTCTGAGATTGAGCTGAGTAGAGTCCGCACGTATCGTCCATGGCTTTTTAAGTATATTCTCCGAAAGTTTTATGCATTTTCTTCGTATTCGTCGAACGATTCCGTTCGCATTACTTGTTTCCTTATAATTCATATTCCTGTTGCCTTTAGTTGAACTAGCCACGTTGCTCGAGTTCTTGTTACTTGCATTCTCGGAGTATTCCCAAGTAGAGATAGTTTCGATTCTTGGTGTTTGGGTACCAGAGAAGTACAAATGAACGAGAGAAGATACAGAAGGATACATTTATAAGCATAGAAACTGAAGAATGTAGAAATGCATTTTTTATTTAATGAGATGAATATTGATATATAAAATGGTCGATGTTCAAAGTTACATCATGATTTTAAATTAACTTTTTATTTTGGATTTAATTAAATTTATGTTTCAACGATTCTATGAAATTCTATTCGCTCGTAAAATAATATAATATCGAAAATTATCAAAGATAATATTATAATGGTTTTACAAGAACGGTTTAAAATTTATTAAATATAATTTTTAATCGAACTAGTAGGACTTTAAATATTTTTAGAGATAAAATTAGTTTTATTTATCTTTGTAAACGTAGAAATTTCTTCAAAATCGGTTCGCGGTGTATAATTTTGTGATATGTTAATAATATGTTATTATTTTGTTATTAATTAATCCATTAAATGTAATATAATGTTAATATTAACCATACCTATAATTGATACGATCAATTATATAGCTATGATAATTTACAATTTAGAAATACAGGACACCAACTAGGAATCCTCCTTTTTTAAGCTCTCATCATTATGTCGCTGGAACTCTTCCACATACCGCTGAGAAAAAACCTTGGAGAAGATCGGCAGTCGGAGGGTCTGCTATATTCGTGATTGGATTGACAAGTGGAGACGCGAGTAAATCTTTAAGCCCATCGCAACATCTCTAAGAGCACCGTAGATTTCGTGCTTGATTCTGCACTCCTTGCACGCCCTGCCACAGTTTCTGTCCGTGACACACTGTGCCGTACGTCCTGGAGGATAAGGAGACAGAGGGACAAGAGAGTGAGAAAGACAGAGAGAGAGAGAGAGAGAGAGAGAGAGAGAGAAACAGAGAAGGGATAGGAGGAAAAAGGGAGGGAGAGAGAGAGAGAGAGGTTTCCCTTATCACACACACATGTACATGTACGTGCGTGTGCGTACGCCCTCCCGAACGAACGTGTGTCGACGTCCTCCCCCGGGGGTGAGTGTGTGCGCGCGTCGGTGTACATCTCTATGTACGTATGTGTCCGTGGACCCTCTGCCCTCTTCCATCGTCACAGGGGGTGGATCGGAAGCGCGCATGCTCCTACGGCCGAGAATCTCCCCAGTCAGGGTAAATCTGCCACCGAAACAAGACGTGGTGCGTGCCGTCATGCTATATACAATGTCGCGTACGCGAACGGTCGTGACAATTTCTTAAAAAAGTAACGCGGGGGTGACAGCTCGCGGGCCGAAAGATCGGCATGGAGATTCGCGGCGAGTGGAATTTCATATTAATCATCAAAACGTAGCCGGCGCGGAGGTGGAGGACCAGGAAGAAAGACGGGTTAAAGAAAAAAGAAAGAGGGACTGAGACGGAGGAACAGTTTCAGCCGATGAATTATTAATTGTGATCACATAAAAAGGGACTATGACGTGGATTGCGAAAGAAACAGTTATGCGGTGAACGGGGAACATTTCTGCGACCGGACCGCTGGCTGCGCGATCTCGAGCGATCTCGAGAGCGACGGAACGGAAACGAGCAGTGCTTACGGGAGTTACACTTTCGTGTTGACTGGCGCGCGATCGATCGGTCGCTCCGTGTCGATCACCGCTGCTCTAAAAGACTCAAGAACAAAGCCGAAGAGAGAAAGGGAAGTGAGACAATCGTGTCTCGCTGTGTCTCGCGACTTCACGGCAATCGTCGATTCTTAGGACGTAGCGGACCGCGCGCGATCGCGCGACGGAGGCTGGGACCGCCCTATGAAGGGACTCCCTGATTCGCAGTTAAAAAAAACATCTCCGAAATCGTCGCGCGACACTACAAATCGCCGAGTTCCTTCAGAACATTTATTACGCGATTCTTTCAGCGACCGGAAGATTGAAATCGTCGAGAAGCGCGAAGACTTTAGCGAAGACTCCGCGGAAGCGGAGCGGATATAGGTGGAAAGTTTCGCAACACGCGGCACGCCGCTTGTCGAAAGTTTCGCCATAATCATTTCCGTGCACGTTATCGCCTACGTGGAAAGACGACTACAGGGGATAGACGACACACCGAAGTGCGGATAATAGTGCAGCGCGCATATATATATACGTGTCACCTCTTGCGGGAAATCTGGCGCATAGACCGTCGATCGTCGGCGATTTCATCCCTGCCTCCGAGCGGATTGAAATCTCAAACTAATCGTGACTAAACTGCCAGTTATCTCGTTCCAGCCGCGGGATACGGATGTGGGAAAGCGTGTGTTAATAATCGGCGTAAAAGCCAGAACGAGTCGACGTGATAACCTGACCCGATGTTGTCTGGCGGGGTATATCAGTGAGTGGATGGTGATTGTTAGTCTCGTAAAGAGGATGTGAATCGTTTCAGTATCGAAGTGTAAGCGTCTCCTGAAACAGTCGCGGAAATGGCTCTGAGATGGCAAGCGAGGCTCTCAATTGCTGCCATACTCTTCATGTGCACGGAAGGTAATTATTTTGCCGCTCTCTAATTACCCTGCATGAACCGTGTCTGCAATGGAAAAATGGGATGGCGTGCATTCACGGCGTTAGAGGGCCGTTGGGAAAATCGTGAAACAGTACTACGAATCGCGAAGAAGAAATGAGACGAGTATCGTGGAATTGTTATTAATGTGCTCTTGTTTAAGTCGGTCGAATTTTTTCAGCGTTTCCTCGCAGTTTTCAGTGTGCAATATCTCTCACCGCGTTATTTAGCAAAACGTTATTATATAGCTCAATTTTTTTCACTGAATTTTTTGAAAGTTGCAAAAATACTAAAGCTGCACTAATACGTTTCTACCTGTTTCTATCAATATAGATTAACTTTAATCTCGGTTTAATTCACTTTTTATCTTTCTCTAATTCTAGGAATTAGAAACGGGTAAATTAAACCAAGATTAAAATTAATCTGCATTGATAGAAATGAACATTAAACTTTTATTCAAACACACTTTTCGTATTCTTTATTGACTTTTTCGTAAAAAGAAAAATTTACCATTTCGTTTTGCGAATAATTACTTGGAAACTACTCTTGTCAGCAATCGTTATTAATTGTAGGATCTACAAAATCCATTTGCACAATCAATATTGTAGGAGAGAATGGAAATGATGATAATAAGAGATGAGGAATAGGCTTTTAGTAGAAGAGGCATACACGCATACGAAACAGCGAAGTGGTACCTCATGACACAGATAAAATCTCATCTACTGCCGTCTGCGATAATTAAGATTCAGTTTAATTACGTTAATTGCAACGCGACGTTCGCTGCTCGAAGTGGAAGAGAGATATACGACTGCTGTTCTAGTCAAAGAGAAAGCGAGGTACGAGAAAGAAACGTAGAGATTTATGGCTCATGTTTGCGCTTCGTAAACGCAGAGGAAGTCGATTGTTTGCTGTTTGCCTGCGATATTCATACAATTCCTTCACCACGTATGGTCGACGTAAACTGAAAAAGGAAGATGATTTATAATTTGAGCTTTCAATTGCAGATGAGCATCTAGAAATGAAGAAATTTGCGAGAAAATATACACAACTTTTCTGAAACTATAGATACATTTTGTAAAAGTCATCTATATAATACATATTTAAATGAGATTGACAAGGACAGATACGGAATTGACGGAATAAAATGAAATGACGGAAGTGTCCCTCTTCAATTTTGACGAGCTTTTAATGTTGCTGTCTAAACCAAAATAAGGGACACGTATTAGTGTGTGTATGTGTGTGTGTATGTGTATATACATATGTATATTCATTATACGCACTTTTAAGGGGTGGACACCCTTTTGAAAAAAATGATTATTTTCTTTCGAAGTGAATATAGTCGAAACTATAAAAGATGGAAATTTTTAAATAAAAGTCGAAAAAAATGATTTTAAGAATATTTTATAGTAACAATGAACACAATTTAAATTTTTATTTTTTAATATATTCTCATCACTTCATATCTTTTTTAAATTTTAAAATTTTGTTATAACTAAATTAAAGATCATTTTAATACGAATTCAACCATTTATGGTAAAATTATTTTCCAAGATATCGTTATCGAGATTTCATTTACAAACGCTTTTATACGCAAACTTCGTACTCATTCGTGTGCTCGGTTCTTCATGCAGCACATTCTACTCGTATTTTTCTGTAATAGGAGATGATGATGGAAGCAAAAAGTTTTCGAAAACATTCTGCGTATGTGTAATCAAAATTTTCGTGTCTCTTATTTTAATCTAGTCAACAATATATTGAAAACGCATAAAAATTGAAAAACATATTTTCGTGTCCTTCTTTATGAGTGAAAAAGTATTTTCAATATAAATGAAGCAAAATTTTCAATTTATACTAAATACTAATTCTATTTTTTTCTAAAATATTTTTTTTTAAGCTAATGTACTTGTATATTTAACAGGGACTTAAAATGAAAAATATTCTATTTATAGAAACAAAATCTTCAATTTGAAAAATTTCATGTTCAAAAAACAAAATTACTGCGTATTTTGTATCATCAGTAATTCGTTTGATTAAATGAAATAGGCAACCACAAATATTCACAAATATTAAGCGAAATTAATTAAATATTCACAAATATTAAACAAAGTAGAAATTCGTGAAAAACGAGAATAATGTATAATGTGATAATAATAAAAAGTTAAACGCAAACTTGAGATAATAAATTGTTAGAATAAAATATAGAATTTTTTATAAAATAAGATAAAGAAGAGAGCATAATATACTGTTTAAATTTATGAAAATACATGAATATACACCTACAGCTATACACATTATGCTATTTGTTAATCGCTTAACGGGATTGAGATGTATTATTAATCAAACTCAATGCTTTAATGAGATGTTGTAATACCTCTTTGAATTAAATAGTGCAAAAGATAAAATTTGTGCATATCAGGCAGAAAATATTCAATTACATATTATTATTATTGAGGTACACGCATATAACCGCGTTTGTAATAAAGAGAAGTAAAACTAGTTCAAACATTTATATATTATGAAGTTTATGATACGCGTGATATACATATACTATTTGCAATGAATCGAGAAAATAATTAAAAATACATATATACATAACAAACATGTTTTCAAACGGAAACTTTGACATAAAATATGAATGTTTATACAATTATTTCAAGTTGCATGGTTATATAGTTGTTTCTAACATTTAATAGATTGTTGAATGGAAAAAGATAATTAGAGCTTGCTAGATGAAGCGGCGGAAGTAATAAAAGTATGGTTTTCGTCGTTTCGCCGATTAATTAAAATGATTAATGAATCATTTTATGAGAGTAGAAAGACATGGCTGATTTGTAATATAAATGAAGATAATAGGATAGCATGTATTATATGAAAGACATGAATTATTAGAACTGTATGCAAAACTGTTTGTAAAAATACAAACACAAGATTTTCGCTTTGCAAGAAAAAATACTGGATTTAAAAAAAGCTTTTTATCTATGAAACTTTTAATCTAGATTTAAAAAAAAAGCTTTTAATCTATGAAACTAAAAATTTGCTCCTAAAAATAAAAAAAATCACTTAGAGAATCTCTTATTTTTTCTCTCATTTCCTCAATAATTAGAATTGAATACCGAACCCTTTCTTTAAATATGTCATAAATTCTGGAAATTTCTTTGTTTAGAAAATATAAAACAATAAAAATCAAAAAATACTCTTTGTTTTAAATCACTTATTCAGATATATTAAATATACATAGTATATATTGATATTTAATTTACATTTATTTAACTTATTAACTTTTCATTTCACTACTTATTAACAAGAGAAGCAAATGATTGCCGCAGGAATTCAACGTAGACGTTAATAAACTAGTTAACATGCCGCACGACGTTTATCGCGCGCGAGAAATATCGAGATCACGTACTATATCCCATGCCCGCCGACTTGTCGTGGCGCAAGGGTGGTCGTAGGGAATAACGGAATGGTACTTGGCGGCGTGAAAGGAGTTACTCAATTGAATCCACGGTATCGGGCGATAAAATGGTACAGCTAATGGAATTACCGGAGCGCGCTTGCATGCGTGCGACGCAAATTTATCGCATACATTATTCATAACTCGGCCCAAGTCGGCCAGTGCCGGCGTCGGTGGTGCTCGTACACTAGTAAAACGTTTCTCCTTCCGAATATATGTGCGTGTATCGATTTGGTAGATGAGAGATTGCACGTGATATCGATTGGCGATGTTACACGGCTGCGTAATAAAAAGCCGACCGAAGAGGCCTTCAGGCGAGTTCTATTCGTTAGATTCGTTGTCGTCGTTGTCGTCGTTGTCGTCGTCGTCGTGCCGTTATATTTCATAGCCTTGCTTCACACCTCGTTTGCGCCATTGTCGTTCTAGACGAACAACTTTCGCAATTTCATTCGGCGCCACGGACTGCGACAAGGACTTCGCGCGCGAACTTGGTCCAGGTAAATTAAACGCTTGTCTCCGCTCGCGTGATGCCTAACTCGGTGATCTTCAGCTGCCCAAGGGCTTCAGAAATTCAAGCAATTACCGTCGCTCGCTCCGGGTGAGATGATAAAAAGCGCTGGTCGCTGGGGGAAAAGTAGCGTGGTTGAAATAGGCCGTGGTTGAAATAGGCGAGGAATAGAATGTTGGAGGTTTGAAAGAGTATGGGCAGAGATTAAAAGTGGTAGTATAATTTCGCTCCAATTTTTCGATAGATATGGCAGATGGATGTTTCTACTGCGCGAATAAATATAGAAACGTCAGAAACCATTTCCATGTGTTTACAGTCCGCAGATATATGGTGTGTCCGAAATCGACAATGGTATAACGATTTTGGAATATAATATCTGGTTTGGGACAATAGTTCATAAACTATATGGGTCTACGTGGTGTATTTTTACTCCCTTTTAAAATATTCATTTATCGCGCATTCGCAAATATTAACGTCAGCCATGACAGAAGTAACAACGTTCTAGATACGCATCGTGTTCCATATCTTTCATTATACAAACATGTATCGCTATGAATTTATTCGAATCGATTTTTTCGTAAAAATGTCACATACGTACAGCGTTAATAGTACATCAATTATAAGTAATAAAAAAATTTTGATTTTTATGACAAGTTTTTACTAATTTTTGTTACACTGTAAATATTTTTTGTATAAATTACAAAATGTTATACTTGTCTAATATGTTTCTATATTTCCAAAATAAATTTAAATGTCTTATAAATTTTATTATATGATTCTAATTTCAGAATTCTATTTCTAATTACAAAAAATATTTAATGGATGTACAAAATCACACAAATTTTTGTTAAAATAAAAATGGAAACTGAAATATGTTAATCCAAAAAATTCATAAAAATATTCAAATTTATTTTTATATTCTGTTGCATGTTTTGCCATTACAACATATCAAATCCGTCGTGTTTTAAAGTTTAATAATTTTTCTTGTATATAAAGCGTCAAATTTGCACTTTCGTTATACAATCTTGAAACTTTCTCCTCACGGTTCTAAATGGGCTAAAACATGCTAATTGGCTAAGACGCTGCGAGATAGTCATCGTCGGCGAAGGTGCTTCACGTTGGATCTCGCGTTATTATGGGATCAAGTCAAGTTAATCTTCTGGAAACGCACCTCAACAGATTTATGCCTAGCAAATATTTCAGGAAACTTTCATATTTTCACGAAAAAATTGCTAAAAATATAGGTTCCAAGTAGAAAGACTGTAAAAATGCCGTAAAAGGTATGTGAAAAGCTTCGCGCGCGTCTTAATTTTTAGGGTCACAATATTTTAGTTAAAAACGTTTTTAAAAGAAAATTTCGACGTTTTTATTATACACTGGAAAAAAAATCTGGTTGCATTCATTAGAGTTCTGGTGGAAAATAGACAAATCAGAATTTTCTGAATCTATCACAATTCTAATTGAAATAACCAAAATTTTAATTGATATAATCAGAATTTTCTTATTCATTCATTTTCAATCAGATTCTCAGTGTAATAACTGCGTAAATTTTTATTTTTATTTATATCTTTGAAAGTTTTACACAATTTTCTATTTATTTCTCTTAAATAGTAAATGGTATTTGCATTTCATTTTAGAAACAATATAATAGAAATCAAGCTTATAGCTTTTAATACTCGGATATTCAGAATGATACCATTTCCTGCTTCATTCCTTGCGAAACTCTTGCGCAGATTCTGAACTTTCGTCGTTGTTAGCTAAATGCATACCAAGAGTCTCCACAAAAATGTTTGCATTATCATTTTCACGGAGCTTTACGAAGCTTACAAAAACTTTCCGACATTTTTAGAGTCAGCAGATAGCTTAGATAAACTTTCGAATTTCTTGCAGTTCTCTTTCCATTTTTCTCTCTCTTTTTCCTATTTCAATGCACTACTATTCCGAAGTAGAACGCGCTTTATTATAAGCATTCTTGGAATATTTGCTTATTCCGCTCTCACAACTTAGGTATATCTCGTGTAAGTTAAAAACAATTCAGGACATGTGGACGTCACCAAAATAAAACATATATTTTATCGATAATATGAATTATAACAGAAATATCGGCGATGCATAAATGACGTTTGACATCATAGTTTATCTCCAAAGACTTTAATTGCGTCAGTAGCGATACGCTAATTCGTTCAATTAAAGTTATCGAGTTAATAACAAATTCGCACGGCTATCACAGAAAAATATGTAAGATAACGTATCAACTCGGTATTACAATGCTAAGGTTAATGAGGGTGCATTTCACGTAATGTATTATTTTATCCTTCTTTAAGGAAGATCCTGAAATCATATGCGTTTTACCGGTTATTTTTAAAATAAGTATTGCATTTTTCTAACTGCTTTTACAGATTTAAGAATACATTTCCACAGTTGAAGTATAAACGATAATGTAGTCCAAACCGGTCGACTTTATGCCAATATTTGCTTTATATACAAGTTTTATACTTTGTATGCATAAAACAATCTCGGTTTGAACTAGAGATTACATGAATAAACAATGTTGAGTTCTTAGAATTAAGTTTAGATTGAAGGATTAGTTAGAAAATTTGTACGTATGTATGCGTGCGATATTGATGTAGTAGTGTAATGTGTCAACGACAGGGAAATCGTATATGTTCAGTTCTACTGAAAACAGATGACTTTAAGATCCCCTTAACTTTTAGTTATACGATGATTTTCCAGTCCTTTACTACACACGATGATCATTTGTGTCCGAAATTAATTTTCATCGCTTTAATAAATATACAAAAATTATTAAGTGACTCTTACATATACTTTAATATCTTTAGAAAGTATTTCTAAGATTATTTGTATTTAAACAAATTTTATATTTATACAAATGTTATACCTGATTATTTGATACTCATAATTTTTCGAAGAAAAGAAATATGGGCAGGACCCAATCGTGTATACTAATTGTGTTAATATTCGGTAAAAACAAGGATAAAATAATACATCATGCACATTATGCGTGTAACGAAACGCACACCAAATTTACAGAATAAAGTTTACAATTTAAATTGAGCGGTAATAATACACTATAATAATGTAGCTACAACCAACAAGAGAGAAATGTACAACTCGATATCACCTCAATGGTAAACCAGATAAGGGCCAATGTAGCGATATTTATTTTCCCTATGCATACGACACGTGTCGTGACATTTGTGACGTGTCACTGCAATAGAGCGATTGCTCTCGCATGCACAGCACCACTGCATGGTGAGCTAATTAGCGTATAACAATATTTTACAAACAAAGCGACTTTAACTAATCGCCATCTCAATACGACGCGGATACAATAACGAAAAGTAGTACGAGCCATAGAACTCGCGTTCGCCTTCAACAGTAATAGCTCGACCGTGTATGCCATCGCGAACGCGAGTCGTTGACCCGTAGTACTTGAACCTGCAATAGAAGCAACGTGCGTGCGGCTTATCGGTGGATAAGGGCGCGTGAGCAAAGAGAAGAAAAAGGTCTTTTTCACTGTGGAATGCGAAGTAAGTACCGCGGCTCGTGGCATATCAAGGCGGTCTAAATTAGAGACCTTATAAGAAAGTCTGGCCACGAGATGATGAACTTTTGATTGATCCGTCGTTTTTTTCAACTTCAGTATAAATGAGAATAAGTAAGATATAGTATAAGTTAACATAAAAAGAAACAGATAATAAGATAAATGCGTGTAACTAGTTAGTGGACATGATTTTATTATTGAACGAAATAACAAAAATTTTTTAAACATTAAGTTTTTAATGATATGTACTACTCTAAATAAATTTTCGTTATAAAATAACAAATTTATTTAGAGTCGTACATATTAAAAGCTTAATTTAAAAAATTGTATTATTTCATCCAATAACTAGGTCATATCCATAACTAATACATTTAAAATTACTCGCGTGGCTAGACTTTTAGAATCTCTATAGTCTAAATGCATCGGAAAAAATGAACATCGCATTTTCCTTACGTAACACGTACGTAGCTTAAATTAAGTTAAAACTTAATTTAAAATTTAAAAAATTTAATTCTCCGCCAGAGAACTTCGAGAATTTCGTCGCAAATATTTTAAAACTGATCTAAATTAAAACTGCTTTTGGTCCTAAATATTTAAGAAATCATGTAAATAAATTTGTTTGAATTAATTTTTTATTCGTTTATCTTATTTATTTACGACAATTACATATATGCAACTCGTGGACTTTAATACACTTCACATTTTAATTACTGTCTAATTAAATGTTGTAATTATATCTTGTTCTTTTTCTCTGTCCATTACTTTGTAACTGTAATATAATGTTAACATGAATACTTTTTTAGAAAGATTATTTTAGCATTGAAAAGAGATTCGTCTCTACTTTTTTCTAGTTTACAGGTAAATATATACAAATTTTATTTTAGTTTTCAAATTACAATATAATAATATTGTTTAATATAAAGCCTCCAAGACAATAACCATATTATATTACTGAAAATAAATTTAAAAAATTAAAATTAACTGAAATTTAATTAAAAATTGTTAAGTATACTGCATGCTTTAATTAATTTTTTTAAGTATTCGTATACATAAAACGTTTCATAAATTGCCGTCTTAGTTTTAAAAATTTTGAGATCTCTCTTCGAAAATTTGCAATTATGTATTTTCTTTAATGAAAATATTAGGATAGTTCAAAAATAGTAAATAATATAAAAAAAGAATTTTTCATGAAATAAATTCATTTTGAAAACATAATGGAAAATAAAAAGACCTATAATACTGAAAATTGGAAATTTAAATAACATCTTGCTAAAATAAATAGAGAAAATGTCATTAAAATTAAGCTCGCAGGTTGGGATACTTTACACATTCACGGGGATTTTGCCAGAGAAGGAAATGTACGTATCGGATTTTTCACGTACACTGAGCCATCAGAAAAATTCTCATATCATAAATTATTTCTTGAACACTCTAAATACGAGATGTTTAATCTTGCCAGCATAATTGTAATCAAGTCTACAGACAGCTAGTTACCGATGAGCATGCTGTGACATATAGACCTTTAGATCAATACAACTACAAATAGGAATATCTATCCACAAGTTATTTAGTAGCCTATAACGGATCATGTTTTCATATTTATTCAGTATTTCCAAGCGTTTTCAATTATTAGTGGTATGTATCGACTATGAAAGCTAGACTTAACAACACTATAACTTACACAGAAAGGATGGTTTTACGAAATTATCAGACGTGTGTATCTAAAAATTTAAATACAAATCTGAAAATAATTTTGTTAGACTGTCAAAATAATTATGTAGGACTGTCAAACTGATTGCCGGAATGTCTTTTTGCAGCATTACTCATCATGCTTAAAATTGTTACGTAATTATTTTGATGAGTAAAATTATTTTCGAATCTGCTATCTCTAGCTAAATTTTTAGATACTTCAATCAAATCATGCTTTTCTTATATAAATTATATAATGACAAATAAATATATTCAAAAAAACAAAAGATACTTTTTTATTGTAACAATAGAACTTTGTAAAATCAAATATCGATTATATACCTTGCATTGTGAACGAATTTCACAACAGGAAGTTAACTTTCAATTCTCTCCCAAACCGTATTTCGCAACGTGTTATTTACTCAGAAAAATGTCACACAAGAGATTACTGTCCTAAAATCGTGCTTCAAAGTGATTATCTGTTGCCGCGGGCGCGGCGCAGCATGACGCGTCGCGACGCAGCGTGACGCGTCGCGACGCAGCCTAGATATTATCACGAGATGGATCGTGGACAGTGAAACACCACAGAAAATTACGCGAAATATTCTGCGAGCACATACTGACCTTCCTCGACGAATCTACGACATCACATCAGCGTCGTCATATTACATACATCACGTCTGCCTCGGAGAATAATTATTACGAAATCTCTTGATAGTGCCCTTTTATAAGCGTAATATATTTCAGACTGTCTCGCAGAAGTGCAAAACTTTTGGGCCACGTAACTCACCTTATTATACACTCGCCGTGAAGCTTGCACCGTATACATCCTGAAAAATATCATCCTGCATCGTTCAAAGGAGAGATCGCTCTCGTGCTTTCTATTTCGACGATAAATCGAAATTTCCTGCTTCCCCGCTGTTCGAAGCATCGCGACTATCTATATATGAATCTCGCTATAGAGAGTTTTCCTGCAAGAACGTGTGATGCTCGCCACGTATCTCGTGGTATTAAATCTTAACGAGTAAGAAACACACACGGAGAGAGAGAGAGAGAGAGGAGGGGGAGGGAGGACTTTTTATCAATCTCTGAAGTTGACATTATCTTTGCAGAAATGTAATGACAGTACATGAAAATATTTAAAACAATCCAATTTCTCTTCGATGAAATTAAAACATTAAAATTAATTTAAAAAAAAAGAGATTTTATGATCCATTTGCTCTTTTGAAACCTAATTAACGAAATGCTTTCAACTCGCGGAATTTTCAATACGCAAATTATAATATGAAACATAAATATTACGTATTTTCATACCATCAAATTCTTTATAAGAAATTTTCTACAAAATTATGAAAAAAATTATTGGGTGCAGAGATAATTATAATAATTAATATAACTTGCTAGTATTTTAATTATTACCACAGGCCATTAGTCACTTCCTTTCAGAAATACTTTATAATTGTTGTCAGTATAATAAATTTTATAATTTTAAAAATAAAGAATAACAGAAATATATTTTTCCGACAATGATAATTATACAAATATATATATTTCCTATTATTCTTTACTTTTAAAGTTTCATTTCAAGTTTTACTTTATTTCAGGTTTTATGTTTCCGCATTTGAAAATTGGATTAAAAAATCTCTTCCTCAAGGGTATTTTTTGATAAACAATATTAAGAATCTTTATTTTAGACCGCATATGTGAGAAACACAATCAATACTAGAACTTTAAAATGCTTATTACGGTCGAAGCTGGATCAGTAATCTTCATTACTTTAAATAATTAAATCTTGAATTACTAATATACACTACATATATACCATATTGTAGTCTTTCAAACTGCGCGCTGAATTGTTTTTCCGGACTATAAACGCAATTAAAACTACTCTAATACTAGAGTAATTTTAATTGCGTTTATAATCTGGAAAAACAATTCGGCGTGCAGTTTGAAAAAAAAAGACTACAATCTATACTGTTAATAAATTTATTGCGAAAAATATTACACTGAGAAAAAAATGCTGTTGATTCAATTAAAGTCTATATTACGGGCTGTCACTAACATAAGTAATTAATTCGTGTATATTTTTTATTGACATAAAGGCCTTATTATTGAAATAATAATTTATGCCTTTATATGTCAATAAAAATATACATAAACTAATTACTTATGTTAGTGACAGCCTGTAATATAGACTTCAATTGAATCAACAGCATTTTTTTCTCAATGTACCTCGGCCAGGACTTTAACCCGGATTTCTCGTATTCCGTACGAGCATCCTAAGCCATTAGACCACCGAGGCCTTAGTAATATTCTACGCAATAATCGGTACAATAAGGAAATGACATTTTTCTTTCAGGTGACGTAATATAAACAATATTAAGAATCTTTATTTTAGACCGCATATGTGAGAAACACAATCAATACCAGAACTTTAAAATGCTTATTACGGTCGAAGCTGTGTGGATCTTCATTGCTTTAAATAATTCAATCTCTCTCTTTTTCGCAATAAATTTATTAACAATTTCAACATATTAACATCTTTATTATATGATGCTTGATGATAGCATTAAATTATTAAATTGCTTGTCAATTTAATTCGCGATTACTAGAGTAATTTTAATTGCGTTTATAATCTGGAAAAACAATTCGGCGTGCAGTTTGAAAAAAAAAAGACTACAATCTAGTATACATGCAAGTACATATATAGTGTATATTAGTAATTCAAGATTGAATTATTTAAAGTAATGACGATTCAGCTTTGACCGTAATAAACATTTTAAATTTCTAGTATTGATTGTATTTTTTGATGTTTAATATGATCGAAATAACAATCGAATATTTAAAGTAGAACACGTAAAGTTGATTAGTACTGTTAATTTTACATATGGTAATATACAGGCGAACAAACGAAAATTTATTTGAGGTAACGCAGATACAAAAACTAATTTGATTGTAATTTCAATAATACCTAGCGCGCGCAAGTGTTCACTTCAATTGACGTGTAGGTACTTCGTGTCGATAAAACATTATTTGGAAATTAATGTCACTTAATGCATCTATTTATGTTCGTTCAGCAGATAGATCGGATAAAATTTATTTCTTATGAATAAGAAATCTATGAATCATTATTGCAAATAACTCTATGTTGGATCCAATTAAACGAACGGTATAAGCTTAGTTATGAAAATAAGTATAATGAGAATAATTAAGCAGCTCCAGTTTAGATAAAGACATTTCTATCAGTTCACCTCGATCCCTAGGCTTTTTGAAGAAGTCCGCTATTCTGTCTCTAGAAGTTTGCGCAAATGAGAAAGGTTATTCCTCGCGCGATCGAGGCGAAACTTTATTAATTAAGTACTAGTAGTAAAGCTGTCGAAGAGGTTATTTCTGAACTTTAAAGTGATATCCATTTATATAAATTCATGGGACCATGCTTAGAGAAAAGATAACAATTTATTCATCTGAAATCTTATTCGGCATTATAAGAAATAAATAGATATAATATGGAAACGTGTTTCCGCTTTCTTTGTGTTTTATTAAAATTATAAATTGGAAGATCTTCTATATTAAATAATATAAAAAAAAATCTCAAAAATATAATAATATAATAATTATCGTTGCATTATTTCGTCAAATTTTCATAAAATATCTTTTAAAATATATGAATTAAAACAAAATCCATTTTTATTTATTATTACAAATTTTATAATTACAACTTCCAAGTATTTCGGATTTTCTCTTTTCATTTTTGTATCAAAATGTTGCCTACTTCGTATCTATAATTAAAAAATTAACTAATTCCTAATACTAATTTCATGTAATAATTGAACCATATAAAAAAAAAGTTTTCGATAGATTGTGAAATCTATGGAAAACCTTTATTCACGGTTACTTATACACAGTAAAAGATCTTTTTGTTCAAGTTTCACGACGCGTCTTCGTATTCTCAGAGCGCAATCTAATCAATCCACTTCCGCAGCTGTTTCTAGCAGAGATGTAAAATGCTACCGACCGACTTATTCGATAAATTTAAATTTTGCGGCGTTACCATTGTAGCGAGATAAAAATCCCGATGCGCGATGAGTTTGGATTAAGTGGAGTGGAAATCATTTCGCGCGACGCGGAATCCGGCGTAATCTCTGGAAGAATCGTTCTTTTTCCTTGTCGTGCAGCACTGTCGGATCTTAATGGAAACTCGGGAGTTTCACACGGCGTGAAAATAATTACCGGGCACTTTATTCTTATTCAAGCTCCACCCCACCCAATCTGTACGCTATGGGTCCTTTAAAAGGAGACCGGCCGTACTGTAATAACGAAGACACCGTGCCCGAGGGCATTCTATCGAGGCGAGGAACTCTATAGGTCCCGTGAACTCAGCCAAGCGCGTACTCGTTTTATTATTGCGAAAAGTTATTTCAAGGTTCGTCATACTTTCTAGGAGCGAAGGCGCGCGGCGCGGGGGCGAGATAAAATGATTCCGGGATGGAGTCTGGCAGGTGAACTCTCGAGATTGACGGCGCACCTGCCAAGCTACTCTACGAAGTTCGCTCCGAAAGTAACACCGTTAGTTTACCCGAGCGGCTCGAGTTGCGCCCAATTGACCCGATATCACAGCGAAAAGATTACGGTTGGCGCAACGTTACGCGAGAAAATAAACGGAAACGACATCGCGAAATAAGCTCAATAAGCTCTCGCGTGAGACTGAACCATCCAGGGATCGGCTTTTAATCCTCTTAAATCTTGAAAGACCGACGGATGTAACCCTAGAGAACGCCATTAGAGATTGTTGTTTTTTTTTTTTTTATTATAGCCGTGCGCTACTTGCGTGCTTCGCAATTTTTCGCCACGCCGCGGCGCCGGGAGAATTCGACGCAGGTTATAGAACGTGAGCGGTTTTATTAAGCAGGATTCGTTACGCGCCTCGCAAGTACCTGATTAAATTTTCATTTCGGACAACGTAAGGAAAGTAAGATAAAAGAGAGAGAATATTTCACGATAATATGATCTTTATGATAATATATGATAAATGTGTATCCGTATAATTTCTACTGTATTACGAAATTACAAAGTAGACATTCTTCGTAAGGACTTAATCGCGTTTTTATATTTTAGATCTATTAAATTTCATAGATCATCGTCTCGATATAAAATACATGTTTCATTACTCATCAATGCTCAGCGGTGGAGGTAGAACTGCTTCAAGCTACGTTCAGTCTCTGTTTAGATAAGGTGAATGTCCCAATGACCTGAAATAATAAGAAGGTACAATTAGGTTTGTATTATTGTGATTATTAACTCGTGGCATTATAAAAGGAACTAATATCTCTGAAGCTTTGTTTTGTTGGTAATCGAAAATACTATCGTGTGAATTTAAAAAGGAATACTTCAGTGAAATTGATATATTACAGAGTAAATGTTTCTTTTTAAAATTAAAAAATTAAAAAATGTAAACAACTTATATATATTGCTCAAAATAAACGAAAGTTTATGACAGTTCCTGTGAAATTTAAAATAAATAAAAATTTGCAATCAAAGTTATATAATATTTTTATTACTTATTTGATATAAAATATTTAACTTCTTTTTAGTTTATTCATTTTCTTGTTATAATCAATAAATATCTTAATTACAAATATATCATTATTTTTTCATCACTGTGCACATTCAGTTATTGAGATATTTATCTCAAGTATAAGAGCTACGAATAAAATACATCGGCACGAGTAAGTGCAAGAAAAATTCAATACTGTCCGTATCAGTGCAATCAACTTAAATTCAGGCTCAGAAATTGTTGCAACGAATTCGTTATTATATCGTTGTGTTATGCAAATAAAGCATTTCATTGCTATTCCAATCTCTCTAGTTCGCCCACCTTCTCGCGTGCGATTTGCGAACGCCATCGCTTTCTCGGCACGATACAAACGCGATTTAAACTAGACTGCGCGACGTGATCCAGGAGAACTGTTGTTGTTCACGAGCCCTCGAAAGGAAGGAAACATTAAGTTTCTTCCCTCCGCTTTCTCTCCACCGTGTTTTAATTACGAGACCAAAGTACGAGCGCCTCTCGACCGCTTTAAACGCAGTTCCTGCAGTCCCGCTGCAATTCCGTCATATGACAGCGAGCGATAAACCAGCGAGATCGTCAGCCATCCCATTATTATTTTGCTCGTTTTATATTTGATGTGTCTCTTCGTTGAAAAACCTAGTGCAATGTATTCGCACGGAAAGAACGCTTCTAATTAACTGGTTTTTACTACTTTGTTATCCCACGAGGCTGCAATGCCTTTTTTCCTGCGTAACGAGACAGAAAAGTTAAGAAGGAGGTCTTCCAAAGTGGGGAAAAAGAACGGAACATTGAGATCTGATTAGAGACCATTAGTCGCTGTAATGAAGGGCGCTGCCAGACTTGTATGTCGATAAATTAGTACTTGTCTTGGGCACCAGATCCTTTGAAGTCTCGCGAAATGCTAGCGGCGAATATATTTAAAACGTTATCAATATTGTTAAGCATAAATATAAATTTTTGATAGAGTATAAATACAATGATACACTGAAAGAAAAAATTAGCTGCCGCAGTCAATTAAAAATGCTATGCCATATTTAGTCACGACCTTCTCTTTCAGTGAACATATACTCTTTAAATCTGAATCAGTGGATGATCACTGATATCAGTGCCAAATATGCCACTGCGGTAATCAGTGAATTAAATGTGAGATTCCTAACCTAGCTAATCTTTATCATGTGATCTAACTTTGTTTCAGTGCTTAAATTCAATGAATATGATATTGGAAGATTGAAATTAACATGCAAATATCAGTATTCATATCAGTATATAATGCTCAAACATGCTTCCTTTTTTAGTTGAACTTCACTGATTATCAGTACCAAGTATGCCACTGGATAATTAGTGACTATTCATACTGATTCAGATTTAGAGAGTAGATAATATTAGTACAAATGTTAGTATATTAGTATAAATACAAATATTTTATCATTTTACTTATCACACGCAGCTAAATAATTAACATTTCTTGGCACTTGCGTCAGTGTTTTAATAATCCGAAACTCTAAGCGACAAATATATGTTGATATATAGATATTATATCTTTTAAATATTTCAATTTATGTAATATGTAATATTGGATTATTTCATGCAATAAACGGAAATTTAAGTGACAAGCGCAGAGGTTTACAATTTATTACGAAACGAATTTATTGCAATTCACCCAGATTAGTACATTGTGCATATAGAATACAGTATGAGCTGTGTTATCGGATAAATTCGTGCGATCTCCCGATATTCACGGGATATCACTCCCTTTTATTCAGGCACCCCCGTGTAATAAAAATCATAATCGCTTACATTTATGGACGGAATTTACGTGAAAATATCGTGATGAGACTACATGCGGTTCAAAATACAACTGCACTAGAGCTTACATTTAAATATCGTAATACTTCGTAAATCCGTAACAGTTATTAGCGGCGGAAAATCCTACGTGACCACCGCGTGTGAGAAAACGATGCGAGCAACGAAGGTGAGTAATCTCTCTCTCTGTAAAAATAAAAAAACGTAACAACGTAAAACCGACGGTACTTCAAGTTCGGAAAACGCAAAATACAACTCGCGTTCGTTGCGGCTGGAGATATTTGGGGAAATGCTGACTACGACGAAGGGTTGTCAAACAAACTAGAAACATGATAATAACGAAATAATAATGATAAACGTAATAACAACTACATTTTACATTTTCGAATCATCTCTATTGGGCTACTGCAACTTTCGTGATATTATTTGATTAGAGAATTCTAAACGCGCTCTTCCTACCGTTGGTCGGTGTACAGCGACCAGTGTGTGACGTAACTTTAAATTAAATACATTACATTTACATGTTACGCTGGGATAACTGGGAGATACGACAGTTGCGTCCCGAAATAGTGTCGGGCACAAAACTAGCAAATTTAATATAATGTGCGCAAATGTACAATATGGTATACGACATGCTAAAATCGAAAATTACATCCCCGATGGTAATTGGAAAGGAAATGCTGCATTGAACTTTAAATTAATTATTTTAAATAATAGAATTTTATCTTGAGATAAATTTATTTTCTACCCACGTAACATAAAACAATTTGTTTTAACTTGTTAATATAAAAATGTATATTATATAAAAAATAAGAAGATTAATAATTATATTATGTAAGAACTAAGAGTTCAATTTTTAATAAAAGATAAGAAGATATATTTTTTTAAGGGTAAGAAGTTCTTTGCTAAATTATACTCCACTTATAATACACACGGAAAGGACAATTTTACTGAAGTATCTAAAAATTTAACTAAATACAAATCTGAAAATAATTTTGTTGAACCATCAAAAAATTATTATATAAAAATTATAAGATTTTATCGCACGTTATAAAATATTAGAAATAATTAATTAAATAGAATGCTCAAACTGATTAATAGAATGTCAAAACTTTTATTAACACTGCTCGTCATGCTTGTGATTCTATACAATTATTTTGATGATCCAAGAAAATTATTTTCAGATCTTCATCTAGTTAAATTATTAGATACTTTATCAAAATCGTTCTTACCGTGCATGAATGCTATTTTAAATGCGTAAAATAAAATTTTACTTGAATGAAATATTATTTTTCATACAGAACATATGTGGAGATATATTTATTTGTTTTTCAGGCAAAAAGTAGTTCGCTTTATTAGATAAATTCTCATATCGTTATCTGGTATAGTAGTACGAGTACCGGCTTTCCGAATTTAGAGAAATATTCGTCTAATTCCATTATTAAAAAAAATATCCGCGCGTTTCGCACGCCGTACTATCAGCGGCGCCCGTTTTATTCCGCTTTCGTGCCCACCCACAAATCATTTACGTCGCTCGTTACTACGCGCAAAAGTTATGCTCGCGGCGCGCATACGAACGGGCGCGATTTATTTCGCGCAATCTCGGGCAACGAGAAAAAATAACGCGTCTCGCATATAACGCGGGCGTATAACATCGGTACCAACGGCGACGCGGCGGCACCGGGAAGACAAATCCGCGATGCGGAGTCACGCGACTACACCGCGCCGGTGTGATTAAATTACATTGCCTGTTTAAAAGATAAGAGGCCACGGGACTTTATCTAGCTTACTTATCGGAGGTACGACCCGTTCGAACGACCGTTAAAGAGCGACCCGAGCTCTCAAGCCTCTCCGAGCACCGGGGATTCTCGATTTATTCTAAATTTACATAACCATGCGCGCGCGTCTGCATAGAGATGCATATTTTAAGAAATAACGACACGCAGCCACCCTCTCGGGTGGAATTACGTTTTGGCTTTTCCGTTATTGTTCGAAACGGCACGCAGAATACGCGTTCCGCCGCTCGTAAATCCTGCCGACGTATCGAGCTTTCGTGGGGGTTTTATTAAATTCTGCAAAAACAATTCCGATGCCTCTCTGAATGGGATTTCACCAGAAGTAATACAGCAGAATGTCGCAAAACAATGCGCGAAACGTCGCGTCGTGAACGTCTCGCGGCAGAATTTCTTTAGGATTGTTGTACATTAATTTCGCGACTTGAAAAAAATTCATTACAACGAAAACACGAACTTTATTGCGACAAATGTGTGATAATTTACTGCGAACTGTGAGTTTATACTAATTTGTTCATGCGACACGCGAGTTTTTCGCACATCAGTAATTCGGATGGAGCAAAAGAAACGTTTCAGTCTTACTTATAACCATGCATATCCGGGGATTATAATTTTACGAGTCAGATAAATAAGGTGATATCATGAAGTCAGCTTCTGATTGAGCCGTAACCCAAATAGGCTGAAAATGCAAAAGTCTCGTCAAGACGGGGTTTAAGATAAAGCCGAGTTTTTTTTATTGCTCACAACGAATAATTACTCAATAAAATATGTGGAAAAAAGTGCAGATACGGGAAAATGTGAAGTGGGGTAATTAGGTTTGCGTGACCTCATTTTGCTTGGAGTACGAACTGCACGAGGTACAAATATAAATGGTGAAGATAAATCGGGATGAATATCTGTACCTTTGAAATATGTATCGGAAATTAAAATCGTTACAAATCGCCACGCTTCTATATATATATATATATAAAATAAAAGGATTGAAATTCGATTAATGGATAAATGTGTATCTGCACTATCTTTTCTCTAGCCTTCTAACTTCAATTAATTTCTAAATTTGAACGTATGTGAACTTTTTTATTAATCTGATATGTATAAATACATTTTGCTAAATTTATTCAAGTTATTTTATTAATAACAAGGTCACACCTATTGTAATTTGATGTTTTTTAGCAAAAGTATTGAAAGAAATTGCTATTTAACATTGTATATTTTTAGTACTAAACAATTTCAAATAAAAATTTTTTTTAAAGTATGCATAAAATTGGTTACAAAATATGACTTTATCACCATTTATTTTTTTCTCTTAGAACTTTGTTTACCAAGCATCTCTTGTTTTTAATTAAAAAAAAATCTCTCGTGAAAGAAAATTATTTTTCAATGCTTTTATTGAAGAAAAAAATCAATTTTAAATTGTTAACCTGAAAATGAAAAATATATCTAATGCTTTTATAAAAAATATCCTGTAAGTAAAAAAAAAACAGAAAAATGTATAACGGAAAGTAAAACATATGTGATTTACATAACAAAATTTATATAACGAAACGTCAAATATATTAGAATTGCGTTCACTGAGAGAAAAGATTTTGTTATAGGAACAAATCAAGGGAAAGCAAATGTGATATTTGTTAAAAAAACAATCGATTTGTTACGATTGCAAATTAATTCGTCAATGTAACAAATAATCAATAGTATCGCTAGCAAATAAGAGGCTCATATATATATATATATATATAAAAGTCGTAGACGGTTGCTGGGTCTCAAATCGTAAGAAATTGATTAATTCTAGTCAAGTATTCTCCCTATATTTGACTGTCGGTTTCCTACGACTTAAGACTCCACGATCATCTACGAATTCTATGTAAACGAGCTAAAGTCTATCCAAAAGATAGGTTAGATTCTATATAGTTTGTTTCTGTTACTAATAATTGGTTGGTATAGCAGACTAGCAGCAATCACAACAACATAATTTGTTGTCATATATTTACCGGTTAAAGGTATTGCGGTGGCTTGCTAAATTAACAAAATCCTTTCTCTTTAGCAGCAATCACAACAACATAATTTGTTGTCATATATTTACCGATCACCGGTTAAAGGTATTGCGGTGGCTTGCTAAATTAACATAATCCTTTCTCTCAGTGTTGCATGTAACTTAATGATTTTTTTAATAGCTTGGATATCTTATAGAGATATACGTTAAAAATGAGTTGGATTTAATCTTAATGTAAACGTGACGTCAGCGCAAAAGAAGTGCAATTAAAATATTCCTCACTCGTATAAAAAAAAAGTCCTATCTCTTTCGTTCGATTCGTTGGGTCGAAGCTGAGGAGCCGAACCGTAGAAACGAAACGGAGGCGTCGGGCAAATTGCGATGAGCTCGAAATAAGATCGTAACTTTTACCGTCCACTTCCATTGCACGGAGGCGGAAAACGATCCTCCCTCGCTATTGCGAAGGTCATTCGCCCGGTGCCCCAGAGCGATCTAAATATTCAGATCGCTGGGCGCAACGGCGGTCTGAAATCCCCTCGGCTTTCCTCCTTACCCCTTTCTCTCTTTTTTTTTCTCTCTTCCTCTGTGTCGGAAAATTGCAACGAAATGCGGGCGAAAAGACGGCAGCGATCCGTACTCGTTTAAATACCTTAATCCAAGAGCACCGATGCGATTCACGTGCAAATCCTTCGGGGTCACGTGCGGCAACGTAGTCGGCATCGAACATCTCGGTACGAAAAGTGATTTTTCGCTCGACTCGGATTTTCCGGGGAAAAAGGCGCGGCTGCGAAGATTATTTTGCGACGATCGATACGTTAGTAACGCGAGAAATATGTGCCCGCTGGAGGTATCGTTATTCCTCCTCCATCATCGGCGTTTTATGATACGGCTGCGGTTGCTGCAGCTGTTACAATATATCTATCGGTACTTTCGTATCGATAACTCTATGCCATTCTTTTTCGCGGCCGCTTCGCAAACCATTTTCCAGCGTAATGAATTCCGACATCCGCCACCGTTGGGCGTGAACGAAGGGCTTGTAACAATAACACGCTAAATTACACACGATACCTAAATTGGCACTGAGGCAACTGAAGAGCTCATAAAGGAAAATTATTATCTGGATTTTTTAAATTTATTTCACGACATGCGCCATACCAATTTACTAAAAGAATTACGAGAAGTTTTGCGTTAAGACCGAAACCACGTTTGTCAGTCCTTTGCGAGTCCAAGTTTCATATAGAAAAACTGCCTACTGAAAATTGATGTTCTTATCGTCTCAGTGAGAATTTTTACTGGAAATCTACCTTTATTTATTGTTTTTGGTCGATATTTCTCCATGATTGATTTATCCCTATATCATAGAGTTTTTTTCATGAGATATCAAATTTACTTGAAGTTATATAAACGAAGATATGTGTAAGTAATTAATACACATTGTTTTTAAAATTTCAGTTTTTGAGGAAAAAAATTAATGAATATAAAGTTAATAACTCTCTCTTTTCTGTTCAATCTATGAATTATTATCGTGGATTCTTTTTTCATTCGCAAATTAATATTAAAATAGCATAACATCCTTAAATGTTTAATATGAAAATGCCAGATTCGAAAAATACAAAGATAATTTTAAAACGTCATGTCTTTTTTCTGTTCTTTTCTTTCTTATAATATCTTCGACCGAGATGTGCAGAGAGTTATTCTATTGCATCTGTCGTAAATCTATGACCTCGGGCGCGACCGTAATAACAAGAGTAACCACCCATGTCAAATGACGCCGCTAGTGACAGAAGGTGCAATTACTGGGAGTCACTCTGAAAAAAGGAAAGAAGCGCCGACATGAACCCGCCGGCAAATCCAGCTTTTTCTCAACTCCCCTGAAAACGAATGGTTCGTAATTTGCTGAACAGCTAGTCGTGTATAAATCGATGAAAATTATCTGGGTTATACTTCAAATCTATCCACGAACAATCTCGCTCCGCAGATGTGTTTTTTTCTCACGTGTGGAACGTAATCTTTGTCATCTTCCGTTTTTTTTCTCACAAGGAGGAATATGCTATTTTCGTCAAATAGGCTAACGGTTGATGCACAGAAAGAACGCTTTTGCTGAAGTATCTAAAAATTTAACTAAATGCGGATCTGAAAATAATTTTATGGAATTATCAAAATAATTATGTAGCTCAAGCTGGTTATTAAAAATGTTACAATTTTTTGTAGCTTATCATGCTTGAGTTTTCTACATAATTATTTTAAAGGTTCAACAAAATTAATTTCAGATGTGTATCTATAGCTAAATTTTTAGATATTTCAGCAAAATCGTTTTTTCTATGTGCGCGATAAAAATGTCCCTATTACAAATTTTTTGTCTAAAATTAATATCATTCATTATTTAATATTTTATAATTATAAATCTTATTTATTATTTAGCATTCTTGTAAAAAATACATTACGAGAGCTAGAATGAACTGTTCTATTATTATCATTATCGTGCATAGATACGACGCGGAGTATATAAATTAATAAAATCTGAATAACAGTCCTATACAACGTCTAACATGATATACTTCACGAGAAACACGCAAGCCGCGTGTATTATAGCGTTGAACTATATCGTGTACTATATACGTAACGGCACAATAACGACAAGCAGGATATAAACGAACATCGAACAACGTCTTGGCCAAGTTATGGTGTAGAGGAACTTAATCTTTATCTTAATAATCTTTCCACTCTCTCTCTCTACCACCCTTCTAGTCTTAAGTGCACTTCGGCATTCGTAAGAATACACCCACCCGTCGCTCATTATCTTTCGCGAATGATGCCCCGCACGCGAATTCTCTATGCAACCAACAAAAGGACATTTCTTGATATCTCGCGCCCGCCTGAGCGAGCACTTGCTTTAATTAATTTCGTAGCGGCAACTAAGACCGAAGAGCTTATAACGAGCTTTTCCATGCACTCCAGGGAGTCCTTCTCTTTGGCTTTCCTAGAACTCGCCCCTTATATATCATCACGGCTGTCTTCGTATATCGAGATTCGAGAGAGCATCCCCACACATACATGCACACACGCACACTTCGTTGCACGGATATCACATTGTTGGAGCATGAGACTGCCGCACCTGAGGCGTATCTCGGTGGAAAGCTAATGAAGTGCAAAGTTTTCCACGTAGACTATCAGCTTTTGCTCGCTCGCTGCGATATGTCCTCGTTAATTAGAGGGGTTACAATCTACCGTTTCCATTCGGATGCGTTGACATCAAACTAACAACTTGACTCTCCTCCCTTTATTATCCTGCGAGAAACAAAGCTTCAACGATTTCGTTGTTAAAATTAAAATCAAGAGTGCAGTGATCTATTTTCTCCAGGAAACACATAAATACGATTATATTTTATCGATTATATATATTAGATTATACAATAACAGAGTGTCTATTATTTTAATATAGTTTCCTTTTTGTTTTTGAGAGACTTGCATAAATAAATTCACTAAATAATTAAAATGTTTAAATCTTAGCGTAAAACTTTGAAAATGCAAATAAGCCATAAATAAAATTATAATAAAAATAAATAAAACAAAATACAATATATTAATCTAAATACGCTTAAAGCAGAATTTTTACATAACAAAAATTTTTTCTGGCATGTTGTAAGGCACTTCAGAATAATATTTATTCAAATGTATAAAAACTGAAGATTGATCACTCTAATTTTTAGAGAAGAGTACACTCACTCGAGATAGTTATAGGAAGGAACGTTTTACTTTTAATACGTATCAGATCTTGCGAAGATGCCAAAGCTGAAGAGCTATACTGGTGTCTTAAAGTTCGTTCAACTACTCAGTATCCCGAGAGACAAGATACTTCTACAATACATTGCGGCTCATCGCCATTGTCTTCAAGATGGCAGTCTCCATTATCATCAACGTGATGTATTATAAGAAAAACAATGAAGAAAGATTTATCTTAACCGAAAGTAAAGTCCCTTACTTGTACAAGCCATTCTCTACCTAATTCACTCTTAAGCCGAAGCGTAATGAGCTCTGATCTAATCTAATTCCATCCAATCTTCCTCCGGCTATAGATACATCCCGTAGCTATTACAGTTCTCTGATTACTCAACTATAGATACTTTGTATGCACTTGCCTGTTAAAATTACTCGCCCCCTTCTATTCGTGCATTGAAAAGACGCAGTCGATCGTGTGCTTTGGCATCATCGTCCTCGACTATTTTGAATCTCGGTCGCTGGGAAGTCATTTTGAATGATATTCAGTATTTGATAACAGAATTTAAAAAATATTAAATTAAAATTGACAGAGGTAAAACTTGACAAAATTTGAAGATATTTATTTTATCTTAATTTTAAAAGTGACATCGGATTAATACTGTTAAAATAAAACCAAGATAGGAAAAGAGTTAAATACTCTAAACATGGAGTTCATATGTTAGCGATGGATATATCTTCCGCCATTAAATCCGGAATATGCAGTGGAGTTAGTTTCAAACACTAAGCAAACACTTCTACTACTTTGAGACATATATCGACCGTTCCTGAGTGCATTTCTAACTCAACAACTTGCAGTGCACAAAGTGCACGGGTGCTACGGACCATTTTGCAGCATCTGAGCACAGCTACACTGACGTCACAGCTCTCGAGTGATCCCATTAAATTTTCTGAGCAATTAACTACATTTTATCGATTAAATTATAATTAAATAAAAATCATAATCTTCATTTGCACATAGATTCTTCAAAAGTTTAACATATATCTCGGACACGTTTCTTTCGCTGTAATCTTACTTTTAATTTTTTAAACCTTATTCTTGATTTGCTAAAAAATATAATTTATTTTCTGAACTCTTCTCATATATTATTTTAAATATTGTAGCATGAATATTGTAATATAAACATCATAAACTTGTTTAAATATTAAAAATTAATATTATTTAAAATCTACATTACATAACTACTGTAGTAAATTTATTTTTTGAATTTTTTTTTGTATATTGTAAATATTTTAGCATAAATATATAAATGAATGTTGTGAACTTTTTATCAAATATTAAAAATTAATATATATTATTTAAAAGCGATGTTATTTACACAACTATTGTGAATAACTTGATAATTACAATTTTAAACATATCTACAATACTTATATTCCATTATATTTTATAATTGCAGAAATATAAGCGTGAACGTTTTCGCTTTTATTCACACGATAGTAACGATTGTAGCCATAGCGAATGGACGACATTAAAAGTTTCGAATTGTTGAATGAAATACCAATCGCTTTCTATTTCAAGGGACAGTTCGATCGTTGCTCGCATATTAAACTGCAGTGTCCCCTTTTATATTTGACTTCTGCGAATATTGAAATAACTGAAATCGATAAAAGATCGGTTTTTTATTTCCACGTTTTTATTAGATTTTTAATGCTTAACTTAAAAAATATACGCTATCCACGGTACTGTATTTTTCAAAAAGTAGTAAATGTTTTGTCGAGTGTCGAGTGCTTTAGAGCTTTGTTACTCCTCGCTCGTGCATTTAATGGCTGCCATTACAGATTTCAATTAACCGGAAATTTCACTAATCGCTTGTTTGGCTACGGAATTTGGTTAAAGGCTAATTTGTCAACCGGAAATTAACTGGTACAGAAATTAACATAGTTCGTGTACTAGTACGATTTAAATTTCTCAAAAATAATCAGAAATGTCCATCAAATCAACTTTTTGCTAATTAAAAAAAATAAAATGCTAAAATAAAGTCTATGTCTCGATGCAATGTAGTTCAATGGAATTCATCAAACATACAGTACGTAAACGTGTAGCAATAGAAATAAAATTTATATTTTCCCTTTGTCGCGGTTTGTCGAATAACATTAATCATTCAGCGTACACTACAACTTCTGAATACTCAATCAGCAAATTTCTTTCGTGTTACAGATACGCTGAGTCTAGGAGATCGAACGATAGATAACATGGATAGACACGCGATCCAGACCAGACCTCGGCAACAAATGCTGGATCATTCTTCCGGCCCGAAGTCGAAACCGGAACCCACCTTCGACTTCACACAGAATACCAACGTGACGGCCCTGATTGGAAAAACTGCATACCTCACGTGCCGAGTTCGCAATCTAGGCGACAAGACCGTAAGAACCTTCATTACATTGCCTTGTGAATTATAAATTACGAAACAAAGATATCGTCTACATAATAGGAGCGTTCACCCTGCTTGAAATATTTCTTGCAGTTGTTATACAGAATAGACAAGAATCTTCAATTTATAAGTGGAATTATTTTTCATTTTACACAATTAGGAAATATTAAACGAATTTTAATTACGCCACGTTCTTGAAATAGCGTTATCGTTCTTATTATACATTTAAATTAAACTTATGCATTTAAACTATCGTCAAATATATACACACATACACTCTTTCTCTCTCACACAAAGGGTAGACAGGAAACCGATTTTCATAAAGGGATTTTAGAAGAAACGATTTGCAGGAAATAATCAAGTTGCACGGAGTCGATTGAACGTTAATTGGCCTTAGAAGTAACTAGAAATTCAATTTTATCGTAGACACAATACTATTATTACAATCTCTATTAAAAGAAACGATCAAAACTATGAGATGGTCGAATTGATCGAATTTGCGCACATTATTACAAACGTAATCTTTCAAAGATGTACCGACGATTCTTCTAAAATATATTCAGTTTCATTGTTTATTTCAAATAAATACGTCCTTTGGATATCATATGTCGATTCGTATTCATTTTAAACAGTATTTTCCTTCATGTAAACCAGGGATTTAGTTACTCTGTTCTAACGATGACAATAGAGATCCTTGTAACAGCAACAGTAACTTAAAACCGATTCCACGTTTTATGAAAAATAATAGAAAATTAAAAAAAATTATAGAAAAGAAGAGAAATGTACGTTCGACAAAAGTAAAACATTACACAAGATTTTGCAAACCTCTCCCGAAAAAATTACAATAGATTTTATACTGAATTGGAATGAACCATTGGAACCTTTCTTTAATGAAAAGAGTCGCTAATAGTTCTCGAACTCTAAGTAATTGAAAATATTAAAAGCTCCCTCAACTTAAATTAAATTATTCACACTTCAATAGTAGAAACAGTTAACAAAACTTTATTTTATATTTTCTTCAATAATATTTTAGAAAGTTTCTGATATAACCATTGAGAATAAAGATTAAAGATTAAGAAGCCAACAAAAAGAAGTAGCACTTCATTAAACTTTCATCGAAAACTAATTAATTAAACATAAGATGCAAACGAATAAAATATCTTGAACTTCAATAATATATCTTTTAGAAATTGTGTTATTTAAAAATATATTTTATTGTATTTAATTGTAACGGAATAATTAAAACGATAAAATAATTAAAACAAGAGAAAAGGAGAGAAGACTTAATTGAAACACTATTGTACAACGTCTGCAAAAGCGTCGGCCGCAATAAACATGTATAGACGAAAAAAATTGATTTTTTGTATTGTTTTGTTGCGTTATGTAGTAACTATGTTTAATGATAGAATCAGGGTTTCGCTGAAAAATTTTTCCGCATTTCTGTTTTCTCACAAAGCAATTTAATTATTCGCGCACTAGTGGTTAAGCTATCGCAACGCGAAAGTCAATTTACGAGTTAGTTTAGTTTTCCCTGAGGCTACTTGTTGCAAAGCCAATAAGTAAGTATTGCTAAAGTAAGTATGAGCAAGTATTACTAATTCACTCTAACATCTTAAAAATAAAAATATGTGTAAATTGTTCCGTGTTCACCACATTCCATGAATTATTTTTCTTTCTTTGAAACGTTTTGAAATTGTTTATTATGTTTAATTCTATGGGAAAGGCTAAGAAAAATAAATTATTCTAACGTCACTTCTAACGTCACACTAAAAATAATCAGAATAAGAACTTCGTTGCTCGTATTAAATGATTAAATGGAAATATACAGGATAGAAATATGTATATATCGAAGAGATTTTTTTCGGCCATTTAATGGCAATAAAAATAGTTTCTCTTCTGAATATATTGCTGATGTTTCTTTTCGACGGGATTTATATTTATACGTAAAACAATAAATACGAGACTTGGAAACAGATAGTCAGGACGTGATCAATTTTATAAACATTTATGTAGGTCACTAGACATAATACCACTAGATTTTGTTTCGTAGTTGTATCAAATAACTATCAATTGCTATCGAATGTTGTAATAATAAGAGGAAACAAGAATTTATATCACTTTTCAATCAATAATTGCAGGAATGTCGCTTCAAAAATAATGTCTGCCAAAAAAGTATTAAATATTTTTATGATATTCTAAATATTTAATAAAATAATTTTTTTATCTTAAAATAGAAATACTAGTTTTTATTATATTTTATTTTTCCTCAAAGTACTTTTAATGAAAAAAATATTTTTTATTATTTCCTTATTTAAGAAATGTATCACACTATATATATTTCTAATATACGAAATATTTTAAACAAATGTTAATCAAATAATTATTAGTTAAAAACAATATTCAAAAATATACCTTTTTATATTATTCGGTTTAAAAGAAATTAGGATATTTTTTTCCTTTTAATAAAAACTTTGCAGCATTTGCAAAAGAGTTTAATAATCCTTAAAATATTAAAATTGTCAAATCTATCTTCTAACATATTTTTTTAATAATATAAAATGCTTTGCGAAAGGAAATATTTTATAAATATAATAAATCTAATACATATATTCTACAAATACTGCACGTATACATTGTATTTCGCATTTTCAGTACTTAACTGAAGGCATGCATTCAATCGAATGTTCCAGGAAACGCACAATACTGAAATTATCTTCATTCAATGTTGATAGATTAAATTCCGATACATACTTGATGCAACGTGATATCAAAAGGGGAGAAAGAGCTTTTAATCGTATTCGTGATACAAACGCCTGTCTGATTAGCGCGCTAACGCTATCGGATTATCAGGAGAAAAACAGCAAAATTCCACGCAATGCAGCTCATATGGATATTAAAAAAAAGGCAAAGAGGCGAAATTACTGAAGTGAAAATACAATATTCTACAAAATAATAAAGCAATAAAAATGTAATTTAAACAGTGGAATATTATTTATATTTCCATCATTAACACAAGAATTCGTGGTGCGTTTCTTTGTCACGAATTACAATTTCGTACAGAAAACCACACAAAAAATAAAACACTCACAGCATACATCGTGTACGTTTAATCTTTGATCGTTTTATTTAAGTTAAAATGCCTATGTTTTATATTTATAAAAGCAAATATTTTCCAACTTAACTTTACAATTAAATTTTAATAAATTAACTCCACGATTATTTTCAATATTAGTGGAAAGATTGTAAATAAAGATTTGTTTTTACTTGAATGAGATTTCAAATAGCATCGAAGAATATTGTAAAATTCTAAATAAGATTTGCGAAGACACGTTTTTGTACCATCGTATTCAGGCTGAAAATGTATTCTGACGTGCGTCACGAAGCATCTTTCAACGCGCGTGTGTTAACAATTACTGTGTCGATATCGAATGAGATAGCAGTTAGTATATACTTGACAAAAAGAAAGATATTTTACGAAGAAAGCTACAAAACCATTGAATTCCGTGAGACGAAGCAGCAAAAAGCATCAACTAACAGTATAGATAACCGCACGTTCAACAATCAGCACAAAAGTGCTCATGAAAAAGAAACGATTATGAAAATAAAAAAAAATTAAAAAGAAAAGAATAAACTCTTGCATTTTTGTCGTATATCCCATAGAGGTGGATTTAATATTAACAGAGTGGTTGTAAATTATCCCCGTACTTCTATTTTTTTTTACTTCTGCTGCAGAAGTTCTGCAGTGTATATTCCCGCATGGCATAAATACCAGAACCCCATATAGTTTATCAATAGAAATGAAACTCAAAAAAATTTTAATTGCGTTTTAAGCTAGGATTATCTTTTGTGAATAAAAAAACTATACTGTAATAATTTAAAGTCATTAACAGAGAAAGGGGAGACGCTTGCAAACTTCTTGCGCTTTCCGTGAGTAAAGGCATACATCCGGCTAGCTCACCTTACAGCTAGCTGCCTTACAGGCAATATGAGAAACCATTTGCCACACGTTACGCTCGCTTTGGTTTCACTTAACGTTCGACATTCATCATTGCCGACGTCTTCTTGCAGTTTTCGCGCGGATGCAGTGTTTCCTCTCCCGTTCCTCGCGCCGGCGCGTCCACGAATCGCCCCATTCGTCCCGATGGATAAGTTGGGAAGCGCTAAACTGCTTTTGTTCCCATGCAATAGCTACCGCTAGCCAGACACCGCGAAAGACGTAAACTTCGTTGAGTAAATACGCTAAGTGGTGCCAACGTCGGGCACATATGTAAACGGCATTTGCACGGCGCGTATATATACGTGTGCAATGGGGAACAGTGTGCCGAACCGACACACTCCTGACCTCGCCCGGTTTATATACGAGGTCGGAGCTCTGTGAAAATATCGACGAACAGCCAAGCCGCCCACACTCCTAAAGACCAACCCCTCCGGTAGGGGAAAAGGCAGAGGGTTGAAATTTCCCGCATTGGGGACGCGCAACCCGGCGCACGAAAACCTCGACGTTAATATGCGTCGAACTTACCGTTACCGCGAATTCCAATGTTATGGTTTTGCTTCCATTGCCTCGCGATTGCTTTCGGGATGGATGGTTGACAGGCGATAACGATAAATTATTTTAACGCGGGGGTGTTTTGCACGCACGATTTTTCGAGCACTATGATTTAGAAGCATTATGATTTAGCGATGCATGTATGCAATATACGATCGAAAATGTGTAAAAGGTACAAGTTCAAGGTACACAGAAAGCACGTGCGTTTATGTACATTTCTCTAATTAAATTCTAATTAATTCGGCATATATTAATGTGATTAATAATAAAATAAATAACAAGCATAATTTTCAACCGATCAAACTTAATAATATGGAAATTATTGAGCGAAAAATGTCATTTAACTTTTCAGAGAGAGAGAGAGAGAGAGAGAGAGAGTTTTTTTTTAGAGAGAGAGAGAGAGAGAGAGAGAGAGAGAGAGAGAGAGAGAGAGAGCTATGACGTTTCATTAAAACATGTGTTTATATATATATGTATATACGTATATATTTCTCTAATTAAACTGTAATTACTTCGATAAACATTAATGCATTTAGTAATAAAATGTATACCAAGCATAATTTTCAGCTGATTAAATTTAATAACATGAAAATGTCAATTATAATCTAAATCTTTTTTTTTGTGAGAGCGAGAATACTTAATAATATGGAAATTATTGAGCGAAAAATGTCATTTAACTTTTCAAAAAGAGAGAGAGAGAGAGAAAGAGAGAGAACTATGACGTTTCATTAAAACTTTGTGTGTTTATACACACATACATACACACACATATGGCGGATTCCACCTAAAAATTTGACTCGTTTGGGATTTTTAAAATCATGAAAACTTGTTAGTGCACATATTTGTATAAAATTGAGTGCCAGAGAGAATAAATATATGCCTGAAAAAAAATTTCTGGTTGAAAATGGACAAATCAGAATTTTCTGCTTAAATTTATTACAATTCTAGTTGAGATAATCGGAATTCTGGTTGATATCATATTTTTGGTAAAATCTACTAGAATTCTTATTTTTACCAAAATAATTATATCAATTAGAATTCTAGTTACCTCAAGTAGAATTTTAGTAGATTCAATAAAAAAATTCTGATTCGTCCATTTTCCATCAGAATTACTATTTAATCCAATCACACTATTTTTCTCAGTGTTGTGTCCAAGATTAATTAATTAATCACACATTAATGCAGTTAATAATATAACAAGTATAATTTTTAGATAATTAAACTTAATAATATATGAACATCGAGAGGAAAACGTCAATGTCGTAATTTCTTTGAGAGAGAGAGAGGGGGATGGAGACAGAGAGAAATACAATTTATTTTTTATCATATATGATCTATTGCTATATAATAACACCATTTCTTTTCGCATGCAGATTTTTTTATGATTCTCTACATACTTCATATCTGAAAACTATAGAAAAATAAAAAAGTACTCGCTTTGTTGGAACAAAAATGCATATACTTTGTTGAAAGCTCGACGAGTCTCTGCGCAATAGTCCTCGGGAATATTAAAACAGACGGTGAGCTTCGACGAGAATGCCTTTTCTTACGGTTTAACTTTTAAGTGACCGAACTTTCTTCACGAGTAAAATTTAATTTCTCGTCCCCATTCACTTATCATCGCGATGTATTCCACGAAAGAACGGATAATGTGATTAAGTCGGTCCTTTTATTGTACCTATTCAAAATGATAATTACAATTTTCTAAGACACCCGGTGTGATATTCTGTTATACAATTAAAAATTCAGCAATGCAATGTGATTAATCTAAATTATATAAGAAATAATATTTTAATTGCACAAACTGATCTTTATGCAAATTCGTATCATTTCGTAATTTTATATTTATAGCATCTACAATACGTAGTGTAATTCAATCCAAAGAATTAATCCTTAGAATTAATTCAATCCAAAGTTTAATAGTATCGCGCGCGAGAGATGACTCGTTAATTCTACCTTCAAGGTAAAAAAGTTAGTCGCGCGAGAAAAAATGCATAGGGCTGAAATGTCAGAAAGGTGCCTCTAAGATAATATTATTTCTGAAGAATTTCCGAGACGATCTTGAATGTGTAAGAAGACGCCTGGATCGTTCCGCGTTCCGCGGAATCCTTTTATTTCCCGTTCGAAGTCTTTCCTGGAAAATCGCCGAAGACTCTCGAAGTCTCACACTCTGACGCCAGCACCGCGTGAACGAGAGGCGCTGGTGCCTGGGAATCTGCTTTGCGTGCGCTGGCAACGAAGGAAGCGCCCGAAACTCTCACCAGGAAACTTTCTGTATTCCTCCGCAACTTTTCTTACGTTTCGACACGGGTCGGTGGCTTTCGGCATTCCGCGGGCAAGGAAATAGACGGATCCCTCGTTCACTCCTTCCGTTCCAGGATCGCGGTAAAGTTGGTCAGGCGTACTGTACGAAGTACTTCACGATGCAAAAAATCCGACACGAATGGTTATCAGAGTTATCGAGATGAGTTTCCATTCCAATGAGCGTATTTTTCCGAAAGTTAAGTTACTCTTGCCGGAAAGAATTTAAACAACGCGTTAAATTCGTGCCATAAAAATAAAGTCCTGTTTATATAAAAATTGTTTCTATATATACAGTTAATTCGTCATTTGGATGATAATACAAAAATTATTTTGGATAAATGGAAATATAAAGAATAACTTTTTCATTATCTCTCTACTTTGTAAAAGTAATATGGAAATTTGTAATTTTATTCTTTTTTTCAGAGAATACATATCTGATAATAGCAACTATATAGATGACAACTATACAAAATTTTATATTATATAGAATTAATGTACATAGTTGAAAACTATCGCATAGTTATTCGAATTATAAAATATAATTTATTGAACTATGTATGTACATTAATTCTACATAACGTAAAACTTAAATAGCGGATTCCATATAGTTGCTATCATTAAGTTTTTTAAGATTAGAATGTTTTTCAATTTATTGGAGATCACGATACAACTAGAAATAGAATTTTTCGTGTAAAAATAAGTAAAAGATGTAAAATATAATTTACATACACAATACACAGAAGGTTATTAGCTCTTAAGCCAATTCAAAGACTTAGACAAACATCAAAAGACATGATAATGTCTCGTACTAAGAGCATAAATAATACTTTAAAAGCTCTTTAAATATACTAAAAAAAATCTCACATAATAAATTACTAAGTATAAATAAAAAAACATCTTCGTTTTAAAAGAAGACAATAAAAAAGACTTTTTTGTTCTTAAACCAATCCAATGAGAGACTTAGAGAGAAATAAATAATACCTTAAGCTCTATAATATTCATCTTTAAATATACTGAAAAAATCTTTCATTATAGGTTATTAAGTACAAATTAAAAAGTATCTTCCATGTAAAAGAAAACAATAAAAAATTACATGTGTTATAGGTATAGGAAGCACACGATATTGAGATCACTCAATTGTTTAAATGAAATGTAGTGTAGTCAATAAAAGACAGCTCGGACACTCCGTATATTGACTATCGATTTATCATTTATCACCATTATTGCCAACTTTGTTTGCGAAGGTATCCTGGGTCAGGCACAGGGACATCCACATCCTGACGGCGGGAGCGTACACGTACACAAGTGACCAACGATTTCAAGCACTACACAGACAAAACACGGGCCACGGCAACGAATGGTCCGACTGGACCCTCTGCATAAAGTGGGCACAGGAGCGTGACCAGGGAATCTACGAATGTCAGATTTCCACCATACCTATCAAATCGTATCAGTTTCACTTGAATGTCGTTGGTAAGTTCCATATGTCGTTAAATCTAATCTCATTCATCGTATTGCGTGCGTTCTACCATTCGATGAAATTCCCAAAAACACTTCTGGTACGCGTTTTAACTTCAGTCCGTGATATTGGTCCGCGTAATAACGAAGCGGCATGCTCGCTTTTAACTTTAAAAAAAAAATCCATTTCTGTGCTCGCAACGAGATTGAATTAATATTATGAGTAATAAAAGGGTAGAGAAAAAGAATAAATTGACCGAATAAACGTAAAAAAATAAACGTTAAAAAAATAGACATTATTCGTGATCGAATACTGACCGATATACCAGAATGTGTAAAATTATATATTATAGCTCCAGCTTTTGTTCAATAAAATATCCGGAAGTTATGAATCAGTAAATTTAACGAAGAAAGGTTACGCTTGATGGAAATCCACTTTAACGATAATCCCGGGGCTAAATCTAACGCTAGAAGAGGCAAACGTCGACAGTGTCAACCTCATTATTTCAATTACCCTGACTTACATGGTATTTATTATGAAACTTCACATCTCATTACTTCTCACGGATCACGGGGTGGCTTTAAAGATACCTCGTTCTTCTCGTTCGCTAAATATACCGTTCCCAAAAGGCTATCACGTATGGATCTTTTTGAGTCTATCCAAGTCGAGATGGATGATCAAGAGGGATCGGGCAACATAGGGGCACGGGAAGAACGAGGGGAACGGAAGGAAAGGGGTAAGGAAGACGAAAGAAAATTCTTCTTTATCGCAGTACCTACAGCGACGATACTGGGCGGCCCCGAGTTGTACGTCGGTGCAGGCAGTACGATAAACCTGACGTGTGCCATACGCTTCAGCTCGGAGCCACCAGCCTACATCTTCTGGTACTACAATGAGAACGTCCTGAGCTACGACAGTCCCAGGGGCGGCGTCTCCGTGATAACCGAGAAGGGTGGCGACGTCACCACCTCCTGGCTTCTCATTCAAACGGCGCAGCCCTCGGACTCCGGGGAGTACAGCTGCAAGCCCAGTAACGCCAATACGGCGTCCATCAGGGTTCATGTCCTAAATGGTGAGTCTTTGCTCCTATGAATACGTCGACTTCGTCTTCATCGATGCATTTTACGAGCGATACGAGACAACGACATGCATTTTCGGTAGAGGTTCCGCTCGTCATTTCTTCATCAATTGAAGTGGTTCAATTAAAAATTTTACTTTTCGTATATTTAAAACGACGAACATTTTTGTCATTTATTTAAACAACGAATTGACCGACCGCTGGGATTAATTAATATACATATATACAGAAAGAACTTTGCTGAACATCTAAAAATTTAGGTAAATACAGATCTGAAAATAATTTTGCTAGACTATCAAAATAATTTTGTAGGAAACTCAAGCATAATGAGCAATGCAGCAAAAAGTTTCAACATTCTAACAACCAGCTTGAGCGTCCTACATAATTATTTTGATGACTCAACAAAGTTTTCAGATGTATTTCTAGCTAAAGGACTTCACACTAATTATATGTAAAACTGAGTCCCGGTGAAACAAATTAGTTTTCACATATAATGTAATTTATAAATATGTGGTAAATAAAAGATTACATAAGCATAAGGCTCAATAATGAAAAATTTGTAAAGCTTGTGCTCACAGATCACTTTTGATACATCACAGCTCAAAAACTATTCATTATTGAGCCTTATGTCTGCGACATCTTTTATTCGTCACATTATAAACTAGATTATAGGTATGTGAAAATTAATTTATCTCCCCAAGACCTAATTTTTCATATAATTAGTATGGAGTCTTTCTTAGATACTTCAGCAAAATGGTTCTTTCTGTGTACAGTGTACATATAACGTGCATTAAATCTGCGTTGATTAACAAATCTACGTGGATTTTAATTACATTGCTGAAAAGCAATTCGTATAATGACGGAAGATTTCCATGCCTTTTCATACCGGGCGAACTGTTCCAAATTAGCACCAAAAGATTTAAGGTAATTTCAATTACCAAGTAATAAAAATGTGCTTGTCTGGCTAAATTCTCATTCGCTCTCGACTTCGTGGAATTAATATAATTCTGCCGTGCGACGATTAAGTATCGTGTCGTTTCGAGGCGCCAGAATTCCGAATCGACCTGGCCAATCCGCAAGTTGCAATTTCCGCTCCGAAATGAATTCCCAAAGCGTACCGGCTGTCATCGGACCTTGCTTTATAGCGTGCGAAATTATTTTATTAGCCATCGCTGTTCCCGCTCAGAAGAGCTGTTGACGTTAACTATTCACATAGTCAGCTCGTAACCCGAGTCGTTCACATACATGATCGTTAAAACTATTCAGGGCCGATAGTGAATCGGAAAAGTTTTGTATACACCGAAATGCGCGTCTAGTTCCACTGTTCGCGATCCAAGCTAGAAATCGAATTTGTAAAAGGAAATACGAGGATGTGATAAATAGCACCTTGCGTCAAAAATCTACACTTTGCTAAAGTATCTAGAAAGTTAGATACAGATCTAAATAATTTTGGTAAACCATCAAAATAATTATGTAAGACATTCAAGCTGACACACAGAAAACATACTGTGTTTAAATAATAATTACTCGTTTCAACTATTTCAATAGTTCGTATGTCTGCAAATCTATTATAAGTTTATCATAAGCATTAAATTCATTCAAAATATATTCGCAATATATATTCTGAACTTAATAAGTTTAATACTTCTATCAAGATTATTGAATAAAATTAAGTTTGATTAATTTATTATAGATATAATCTTCTAAGGTCGAATCTTCAATAAAACTTTACAATATTCTTAAAAAAAGTCTTTTTTTAATTTGTAATAAGTGTATTTTACGACAATTTAAGACTATTATCACAAAAATATGCGTTGTTAAAGATAACCGTTAAAAAGAACCGAGTAATCATTTTTCTTAGCAGTAGAATGATATTTTTCGAATTTTTTACAATATTACTCATCATGCTCAAGTGTCCTATATAATTATTTTAATAGTTCAACAAAATTATTGTTAGATCTACTACATTTAGTTAAATTTTTTAATACTTCTGTAAAAGCGTTTTTTTCTGTGTACGTATTAATTGCAACAATCAGTCCGTTGTTGAAATACATAAATATCGAAATTTTTTGTAATATTATTCATTATGCTTGAGCGTCCTACATAATTATTTTAATAGTCCAACAAAATAACTTTTTCAGATTTGTATCTAGCTTTTTAAATACATTTTTAAATACGGCAAAACTGTTCTTTCCATGTATTCTGCCATATTTTCTTATCTTAGCGGCTTTTTCTTCCCTCATTCTTATGGCTCATGCTTAATGACTCTTAATTCTTATCACTCTAATGGGTTTCCGGCCTCGTGTACCTGTCTCGTGTATTCGTCGTAGTCAGAGAATATCGGCTTAGTCTCGCAGCTGGCCCTTCCCAGCTTTCGGCCGCGTTCGAAACTTGCCGCTCTATCAAACTCTTAGCAATTATGCGGTCGCAAAGTTCGCGCGCGTATACATATATAAATATATATGTATTGTATATACGCAAGCGCCCGCGTTAACAGGGCGCGAATACGAGGTACTGGTTCCGCATAATAAGGCTCTTCGTCATCCGCGACGAACGAAGGTACTGACGGAGTTCGCGAATGCTTCAATAACCCGGCTTGAATAATTTATTAATGAAGCGCATGCGGGAGACATTGAATTATGCTCGTTATTACGACTTGTTTTTCGCGATGCGACAACATCGCGCGAGCACGGATCAAATTTTCCTCGGTATTTTCGTGGATATTCCTATTATACATCTCGTTTAGTGGAATATATGAATTGCGAAATAGAGCGCGAAAATAATCCAGATATATATTGTGTCATGTATAACAAGCGACCATTTTCAAAACGTTATAAAAGTGTAACAGTATATTTTTATTTAAATTATACGATCTCAACTCTTCAGATATATTTCAACGCGAAGAGATGCCATTATTCAATGAATTTTTTGTTAATGGAATTAAACAAAATACAACCTGCCTCTCATTGAAAATTTATAAACTTCTGCTGCTCTCTATTAAAAATATATTGTACGTGATAAAAAATATTATTATTTAAAAACTGTGACTGGTAGTTCATACTTCATTGAGCATACAGAGAGATGAATTCGTACATAATAATAAAAAAAGAAGAATAGTTATTTTACTTATTATTTTAAATAACATTTTAAATATTTTAAATAACGTTGTTATTTTCAGATTATAATATTTTTTCTATAATTTTATATTTTTTATTTGACAATTTATTTATTTAGCAGAATTTAAAAATAAAAAGTAATATAATAAAAATTCAAGTTTAGTATATTTCAACGTAGAATAATAATATTTTGTTTTTTAATAATGCCAGACTTCAATCAATTTAATTTATTAAATTCCAATTATGGCTATTTAACCTTTCGTTTTAAATTTTAATTCTTACGTTCTGATATTTTCACTAAATCTGTATTAAGCGTACGAGTTGCATGAATTGCGAAATAAAAATTAACTTTATAAAAATAAAAATGAAAAGTTGCTTTTAAAATAAATCAAATAGATACAAATAAAAAATATCTATATGCACTGTTAAATCTATAGTGTCTAATTTAACCTAATGTAAGTCACCACTGCTCTTACTAAATATATCGTTATTTTCTACTAAAATGATAATTAAATTTAACACTATATAATGTTAAATTGATACTGTACAGTGTCAAATATAACCATTGTTTTAGTAAAAAATAACGATATTATTGAGTAGGAGGAATGGCGACTCACATTAAGTTAATTTGACCCTATAAAATTTGACAGTGTGAGTTTCAGCGGTTATTAGTGCATAAATAATGTATTTGTAAGGCGACAAGATATAATTTGCAAATAATTATAGACAGAATGTACTTGTTAAATTGTAACAACAAAATTAGTTGCAAACGTTTTAATTATGGATTGAGTCTTCTCTAACATTGGCAGTGTAGAAGTACAAACTCAGTAATTTCAACAATTACGGTGGCTCATATGGACATTTTACTTTTTATTTTTATGTTTATTTTTATTTGTAATTAATTAATTGTTTATTATTTCATTTGCATCAATTATCGCGCTGTATTCATATCACTACTTTTTTATGTTTTAATATCGTTAGTATATAACTTGTTAATGAATTATATACGGTAGAATAAATCAGTGTTCAATTTCCGTTATGTTTTGTCGTTCTCAATAATTCAATTACTTTCTTCGAAATGTTAGCTTGGAAACCATTGCAGCAATATCGATTAACATGTCTATTATAAAAAAAAAACCCACGATGAGCCGAATAAAATAGCCTGTAAGTACGCGCTCTTAAAATTTTACCATCGAAATCCCGATCTGTCCGTAGAATACGACACCTTAAAAGCTCGCAGAAATTTACAGCTGCCCACTTGATACCGCCTGAACGGGGCGGAAATTACTCTTCGATTCGCACACGCGTAGAACGGGCGCGCTCGCCTTGGCTGGCGCGACCGATATTCCGCATCGAAAGAAATATATAGGTCCTCCACTTCATGAAAACTTTGCCATTAGCCGCGTATCTCGGAATAATCCCTCGGAGTTCCAGTTACAACGCGTTAAAAACAATTTCGAAAAGTTCGCCTCTATATTCCGCCATTTCAGCGAGAGCCGTCGAAAAATCCTTGTGAAATTTCCTACGTTGCTGTAAGAAATGCGAATGGCGAACAAACAAACGGAGAGATGGACGAAAGTTTCGCGTGGGTACGAAAACTTGGAGAATTTACGAGGGCCAGAAAATTCCGCGGACATTATGGGCGGTGGGGACGTCCGGAAATTGTACTTCGATTCGTTTTACGTAGTGACCGATATCCGATAGAATGTCGGATAGAGAGGACGCGCCTAATACGCCGCTTCAGTCCGCTCGAAACTTTTACAATGGACGAAATCGTCGCGATCAACATTCCCGGCGTGGCGATCGTACGGCCCGGCGGTCCGGCAAATTGTGTGCCAGAAAACAGGATCATTTATCCGAATGTATCGTTCGCAGTTGACATTCATTAAAAAGTTTAGCCGACGCATTCCGCGACGCGGAACGAACGCCGCTCACAAGCGAGCGAGCGAGCGATTCAATTAATTTCACCAGTCACACCAACGGAGAAACTTTCTTCGCGCGGTACACGTCACTAGTATTTCAATAACTTTCCATGTGCAAATATCCATAGTGGCACCAGCACGCGCTGCACGGTAAGCTCTCGTTATCCAGATCACGCCCGGGAACTCCGAGCCGCTTCAACCCTCTCTCTCTCTCTTTCCCACCATCTCCGTTTTTGCCTTTCCGGTTCGTGTGAAGTAAATTATATTCACTGAATGAGACTTGATAGATTGATGGATGGTTTATTTATTCTCGCGGCATAAATCCCGAAGAACCTTTCGTAATAATGGTTTTACCACGTAACAGAAGCAGGAGTGACGTAATAAAAATGTATAGCTGGTTAGCCGAGTTTATAGTCAGAAAGATAATACAACACCTGTCATGATGGAAGACGAAGGAAAAAATAGGGAGATACTATTTTCTTTATAATCTTTATCCCTTTTTTTTCCTTCGATAAGTGCGAATTATTGTATAAGAAAAGAATTTATTTTGCTGAAATCTAAAAGTTTTTTAAAACTAAAATTTTAGCTGTAATAGATGCAGAACTGAAAATCATTTTGTTGGACCATTAAAATAATTATGTAGAAATCTCAAGCATCATGAGGAATATTACAAAAAGTTCTGATATTTTCAACCGATTTAAGAGTCCTACAGAATTATTTCGAAGGTTCAACAAAGTTATTTTCAGATGTGTATCTATAAAGGACTTCATACTAATTACATGAAAAATTGAGTTGCGATGAAATGAGTTAGTCTTCACAATGTGATGACCAAAGAACGTCATAGACATGAGATTCAATAATGGATAGTTTGAGAATTATGGTGTATTATAGATGCTCTGTGAGTACAAATGTAACATATAATATATTGTAATAAATAAAAGATATAAGGCTCAATAATGGATAATTTTAGAGCTATAGTTTCTTAACGATGCAAAATTTATGCTCACAGAACACAAGTTTCACTTTTATTATTGAGTTTTGTATCTACACTGTTAAATCTATAGAGTCAAATTTAATCTAATGTTAGTCGCCACTGCTCCTACTAAATATATCGTTATTTTTTACCAAGACGATAATTAAATTTGACACTGTATCGTGACACTATATCGCCAAATTGACACTGTATAGTCAAATATAACCATTGTTTTAGTATGAAATAACGATAAGATTGAGTAGGAGCAGTGGCGACTTACGTTAAGTTAAATTTGCCCCTACAGATTTAACAGTGTATGACATTCTTTGTTCACTATACTATATAAGTTGTATATATATATCTATATATATATATATATTATTTATGAAAACTATCTCACTACAGCTACGCAGCTACATTATGTGAAAACTAAAGCCTGCGGTGTAAGTTTGCGATGCTTGTTTTCCTGCTGGATTGCTAGCGTTTTAGTAAATTATTATAATTCCATACAGAACGCAGAATTTCTAGTAATTTACTAAAACGCAATCCAGCAAGAAAACAAGCATTGCAAACTTAACTCACTACAGCTACGCAGCTACATTATATATGAAACTCCACCGGGATCCAATTTTCTATATGATTATTGCGGAGTCCTTTTTAGGTACTTCCACAAAACCTTTCCATGTAGAAATGTTAAAATGAGATTTCAGCGCTGAGATACCGCTGCCTTAACCAGGATGTCTTTGTATTACAGGCGAGCGACCAGAAGCGATGCAGACGGGGACCGCGGGGCCGATATTGTCCTCGAGTTGTCTATTGGTGTCCCTCATCATTTTGTACATATCCTCGGTGTAAACGAAAACGAAAACAGCGCCAACGGCCGAAGCGGTACGTTCTTTCTGTCTACGCGAACGCGTTTTCACGTGCGTCCGCCCAGCAGACGTGATCGCGGGACAACCGCAATTTATACGGGACATAAAAAGATTCCGTGAATGGACTGAGATAGAGTGTGTTCAGTTGGCACGTTGCGCATAATTCACGATGCTTTTACCAAAGGAGGGAAAACTGCCAATCAAGGAAAAAATAGCGATTCCTCTTGTAAGTAGCAGCCCTCGGTTAATTGATTATTACTCCTTACAAAAGGCATCGTGAATTATAATTTATTAGCGAATACGCCAGATTATGTGGTACGTACTATATAACCAGAAAGTGCAAGACACATGAACGTTCACGAATACATGCTCCTATAAATCTGACCCTCCTGTTCCCTGACATTGGACGGGACGATGGTATTGAGTTGTTGCTCATCGATCCTATTAAGAAAATGAAGAACACTTACTTCGTTCGTCACTGATTATTGACCTCGCGCTGATCTGCATCGGAATTTAAGACGAAAAACTCGATAATGTGCGATTGACTTCCGTCATTTCGGCCGCGATGAATTCGCACACGTTCCCGACGCGAACGTAATCGCGTTCGGTGAAGGAGAGTTGCATCTTTCGGTAAGGAAGGTACTTAGTTAAGTAAACGTCGATGCTAATGCCGCGGGTGCTTCGCGGTAGATCTGGTGTACGAAATCCGCCCTCCTTCGCCCACAAACGGACGAGAAGACCGCCACCGAGAGGTCGCGGGTCTCCCCTTTCCATGATCCTCCCCCCACGATAATCCAGGTAATCCGCATCGCGAGAAACCGATTTACGAGAAGCGTTAAGGCGAGGAGCGATTGCCTTACGGTTTACGCTTTACGAGCAGTCGAATCATGGGAATGCAAGCTACGTGGATGGGATTCAATGGAAAATAAAACGTGACTGGAGTGCTCGATCCGGCAATTTTCCGTATTTCATAAAATTGCCGGCGCGATAATCGGCTGCGCGCTACTCACATACTCTCTCCGAGATGCTATCTTCAATCCTGGCGACGTTTCTCGCGATAAATTTCACCGCGATTTGCCGAGTTGGCAACTCGGACTCGGATCGTTCTCTCTCTCTCCGTGATTAGTTTTATATTGCGTTTGGAAATACCTCGAATTTTGACACTTCTCCAAAATCGTGTATTTCAATGTTATAAATCGTATAGCCTTTTTATAGGATTTTGTACTGTAGGTGATTTGAGAATTGATCGGTTTTATAATCCTTTTTTGTAATATTCCACTTTATATCCGCAAAGATTCACATTCTGATTTCTTTTCTTTTCTAATAGCGCTATATGATTTCACAGATTTATGAATCGAATAACTGAATAAGTATTTTATTTTTTGTTCTCTGTATAATATTTTTGACATGCTGTTTATCCAATTTTAATTACGGTTTGAAGCAGGCTTATCCAGTTTGAGCTCCGGATTCAGTACGAGTAAGATTTCGGGGACCATAAAGTGTTGATAAGCGTCACTCAGATGCGTATCAACACTTTACAGTCCCCGAAATCTTACACTGAATTTTTTTGCGTCGATGGCTTTGCGTTTTGGCTCAAGAGCTCAAATTGGGCAGGCCTGGTTTAAAGTCTTTCACTTCTTCTTACCATCATGTTTATTATCATATTATATTTTAATACTTTTTACCAAACTAGTGAAACGTAAATAGAATGGAAATATTTTCATTTTCGTGTTTTTTTCAAAGAATTTAATTTATTAATTATTTCGTAACCTTTACTATTGTTCATTTTCGGCCACTCCTTTCTATTTTATTTTTTTTTTGTTTTTTGTCAAAAACAAAGTATACTTTAACATTTATTCAGAAAATATATATGTATCGTCGCTAAATTAAAAAATTTTAAATTAAACAGCTGGAAGTATTATTTATTTTTATCGTAGCATTTTTTCATAACAAAACGTTAAAATTGATATTAATGGCTTTACGTAAATTTGATGTATGCAAGACTGAACGAAATATTGATTTTATGTTGTTCGCTTTGTAAATACGTAGTCACTCTCAAATCAATTATATCAATTATAATTATTGATCGGATATACGCATTACATAGCACTAAGCAATTAATTTGCACAGTTATAACCGCGTAAATGTTATATTAAATACATTTTTATATGTAGAAATTTCAGAAAATATTTAGTTTGAATTAATATATCAAAGTATGAATTTTAAGACAGAGTGCATTCACATGTCGTGAAAAACGCATCGAAATTTGTGCTCATTCGATTCATGATTGAATTATAACGGCATCGAAATTCAATAATTGAATGCAATCAGCATAAACTAATTGTAAGCTTAAGTAGTCTATTGTTACGCACTTGGATTATGGCCTAATTTTCTATCGTTCATGATTAGCCATTAATTAACGCAGTGTTCAACAGTACAGAGGTAAATTGTCGAAATACATTCAAAGACGGAATTTCCTGTTAAAAACATAAAATTAACCGATGTTAATGATCGAATATGCAAACAATACGAAACACGAAGGACGTACGTAATTTTTGCCATTTTCTACCAAACAAATGCAAGAAACATAAATTAAAATTTTTTTTATTTTTAAGCACTATTTTAAGCATTAAAATCCAGCTCAGATTAATGAGGTTTTTTTACTAACTTAGTCATGTATTCATATAGTCTTATGACATTGTTTATTTTACGTGTCTTTAACAAATATGTTTTCTTGCACATACTATTATCACGACAAATATCACCGCAGTCTCAGTAATCGAATTGGTTAAAACACTCCTCACGGAATGCAGGGAAGTCGAAATTTGCGATTCTAGCTGAAATGATATTTTTCGCAATAATTATTTACAGCTTTTTATGATACTTATCGATATCACATATAATTATTTGCAATTTTTTAATGCTTATTAACACCAATAAATCGCTTGCCAATTTAATGTGTGATATTATACTATCCCAGTTCAGTTTAGGATTACGTTTCAAGACTGAAAATAATTTCGGCAGTTTGCAGAACTGATTATGTATATAAATTTATACCAAAATATTACTTAAATACTAAGATCCAGCTCAAACCGATAAAGCTTTTTCATTACTTAATTATATTTAAAATATTGGATAAATCCTTTTATTAACAGGATATCTATTGTCTCTCTTCCTTATAATATAAATTTTATTATATATATTTTTATTAATAAATATAAAAAAAGGTTTTATTAACACGTATAGAAGAAATATTTTAAGAGTACTTGTTTGATATGTGTATAATGTACACATACTGTGTGCATAAAAAATAATTAAATTTAGATGTTAGGAATTCTATATATTTACTGTATTGTTACCTGATTGTTTCAGCGTAATTAATATACAAAAAATAATTAGAGACGTGATGATTGACGTGACGCGTGATTATACATTAATGCAGAGTGATTACGAAAAAGAGATAATAATGCCCGTGGCAGACACGCGTGTAAAAGTTAATTTTACAATTGTAAATAAATGCGAATGAAACGGTTGGATAATCGAATCGGAGCTCACGGTAATTTAATACAATAATCGCTCGCGATTATTGCGAGCCGCGCATAAATAATCATTCTGTCAATATAAATGAACGCTTTAAATTTTGACCATTGATTAGACCAGAAGAATCGTATACATCACACAATTACCTTTCTCGATGTATTTTTACCTCTATTTCGCAATCAGTTCTGCACATTTAGTTTCATATTCAATAATTGCCACGTTGTATTTTATTGTATCTAGGAACAAAACAAAACAATACACGAAAATGCACACATACATATATACACATTAAACAGTTTGTTAGAAGAGAACGCAATTCCACTGCCATTATTGTAACTTTTTTAATTTGTGCTAGAGATGCAACAATTAAATGTTGCCTGCATAATGATATTTCATTAATACGTTGTTATTCTTGTAATAGCTATCTTATTACGTAATATTCTTGACGATTCGGGCTGGATTACCAAGGAGATCGTAAAAAACGATATCTTTTTATATTTCAACTTTAATTACACGCTTAAGCTATGCTGCGTAAATTGTTGCTTTAATTAAATTCACAGAGGGAGGATTATACGAGAGATTCACGAGATCAGCGCACGGAAACGGAGCAATGGTATCAATATAACGGTATCGACGATAGTTTTCACGTATTGTTTCGTTACTAGAGTGGTTGATCAAACGTCGAGCACTCCTGTCGTCATTTGTCCCATCTAACGATTATATCGCTGAACTAACGGTAGAATCGAGATAGTGATACGGACAAACAGAGCGCGATAGGCAGAGACAGAAAGACGGACGCACAGAGAGAGAGATTTCACTGTGCGCAAAATATAGACCACACACACACACACACGCAAACATACATATGGACACAAATCAACATGACGCGCGTGTTAACGCGTTTGTTGGACACGTGTTAAATTCACCGATCTGCGAAGTACAAACACACCGACGACATCTCAGGCACACGCTTCCTATGCAGCTACGTACGGATTACGTCTAATGACGATCTTAATCAACGACGAATACATCGGTTCAACCTGTTTCACCTATTCAAAAGCGAGCGCCCGCGATCGCGACGTAATCGGTGTTGGCATTGGCGCGTACCAAACGCGAATTTGTACATAATGTCTGTATCATAATTTGCGCGATGTCACACTCACACGCCTTGCGCCTTTCCGCATGGAGGAACTTCGATGCTCGAGCCGATATCTCGTCTTCTCGCTCTTTTCGATGCATCCGAGACGAATGTGACGTGGATGAATCATAGATCCAAATTCGTAACGAGAGAGAGAGAGAGAATTTCACTTTCTATTTGTGTGTGTTTCGATGTGATATCCTGCCAGATAGCACTGACCAGCGACGATTGGCCTCCCTTCCTGATCGGAAAAAGCTTCGCTTCCCGCGGAAAATGTATTTTCTACCAATTTATTTTAGTTTTAAGTTTTAGTTTTAGCGTAGATTGTTTTTTCGTTATAAAACGGTTCGTACAAACGTACCTACATATTTATAATTTTGAAATATGACTTTTAGATAGAACAGAACTTTTTTTGCAAAATGTGATTTGGTATTGACAACAACATGTCACAGTTGTCAGAAATCAATTTTATTCTCTTTAAAATATATTGCTAAAAAAAGTTTAAAAGATATGTGTTCTTTTTTATATCATTATTGAGAATTAATTGATAAGACAATCGTTTGAAAGTAACATTTTATTCTAAGAGAATATCATCGAAAAACCAAGATGTGTAAAAAAAATATTTTGTAGATATTTTTTAAGATTTTTTTAATGCAAGCACTATAACCGTGTATTTTGATTTTCATATATAGTTTAATTTTTTTATAAAAATGTGTTTCCAGTTCTTATCCTGTCATCAATTATTTTATTATTGTTGTGAAATTTAAGTTTCTTTGTAAAATTATATGTTTCGAGAGAGAGATTACGTACTTTATTCAAACGTCCAAGAACATTCCGTAATATCTGATTTATTTTCGACTATGCTATCGAGCAAATAAGTTGCTTTCCAATTACACACCAATGAAACTGAGTCTAAAGTGAGCTGAATATTTCATACTCGAATTAATGATGTCACTACTTGTGCTTACTTTGGTAAAAAGTTATTACATGAAAACACAGGTTCATAACTTCATTTTTTAAAGTGAGTTTACTAGGCTCACAATTAGTAAAGCATGCAGTCTTGATCTTGTGCAGATTGTAGGTAAAAATTCAGTTGAATCTCAATTGTCAGAATGCAAAAGGGAATGCGCATTCAACTGAGTTATGACGTCACAAGTGAGAATCGATATAAATGGAAAGCAACTATATATTGAAAAGGTACAGCATATGAGTGCAACAGAGCACGTGATGGATGAAATATACCACTCATTTACTTGTCGATGCATTTGCTTTGCTAACATTGGCAGAAAACGTCAAAGTCGCGAGAATCGCCCGGAAAAGCCGATAAGAAAAATCGTCAGTTACCCGGCCAGTGCGATCGGACAGTATCGAAAGTATCGCTCGGGTCATTCGCGCTCGACGAGACGAAGTCGCTTGTATCTTTGCGCTCCTACGCGACTGATATATTGGCATGGTGGATGTTCCCACCTGGTCCAATAGAACTTCCCGGGGCGGCACGAATAGTCGCTTGTCAGAAGCGATTTAAGTAACGCGATGAGTCGAGAGAGAAGCGATGTGAAGAATGGCAGAAACACGCATTGCCACGACCGTCCAGAAAAGTAGAATCTTGAAAGACACGCGTATACTTATATTTTCTTATCCATTTGTTAGAATTTTGTAAGAAACAGATTTTATATTACAGCTATTAAAGTTTGTTAAATTTTTATGGTTAGATTGCGAGAAGTTTTCAAAGAATTTTACGAATATTTTTAGAATGAGGCGCGCGGATTAAAGTTAAGTTTTTTCTTCAACGCATACGCACGTTTTCATATTTTTTGTTGCTTAATGTAAGAAAAATCTTCTCGGAAAAGTAGGGTCTTTATCTTCAAATTCAAACGCGTGAATATTGCTTATATTTTCTTATCTATTTGTTATTATTTTATAAGACATATATAGATTTTATCGGAGATTTTATATTACAGCTGTTAGCTTGTAAAATTTTTTACACTTAGATTACGAGTTTTCAAAGAATTTCACGTTTTTAGAATGACGATGTTGAAAAACGCGTATTGAGGTCGAGTGTCTTTTTTTTGTATGCTGCTTACATAATATACACGCACGATCGCTTTCGTATTTTTCGTCGCTTAATATAAGAGCAAAATCTTTCTCTCGTTCTGCTCTATTTACATAACTAAGATAGCCAAACTATCTCGGTAGGAAAGACTTACCACAAAGTCACGCGAACTTTCGCAATGAATACATTTACCTACACTAAGAAAAATTTCTGATTGAAAATGAACAAACCAGAAGATTCTGATCATATTAATCAGAATTCCGGTTACCTTGACTAGACCTGTAACATATTCAAAATTCTGATTTATTCATTTTCAACCAGAATTCCAATTAAAGCAATCAGACTCCTTCCAGTGCACAACAATTGTAATTAACCGTGTGATGTAATTTGCAAAGCGATTTTCTGATGATGAATTCGGTCACTTGCACTACACTGAAATTAATATACATTAAAAAGGTTGCTTTATATAAAGTATCTAAATGCAATGGCATTTGATCAACTAATTTAATCAACTTTGACAATGAAATAATACATATATATATTTTGTTAAACGTGACAATATCATTATTGGGTATTTAATTGTCGATTACAGCAACGGGTCATCTGGACTCCAAGAGAAAATTTGTGGGCAATTATATAATTTGTACGATTAATAAGATTTTAAATTATAGGTAAAAAAAGTTAAACCTTCCTCTATCAATCGTCGTACTGAGAAAGAAATGTTCATTTGATTAAACTAATATAGTAATTCCTCTTTATTCCTTTTGTTAGAAAATATATGTATCTAATTCAAATATAATATGTTTGATTTAAAATGTACGTACATTCTTTATCAAAAGAAATGAAATAATTTTATAAATAGAATAATTTTTTTAATAGTATAAGATGATTTACTTGCATTTTGTACTTTAAATAAGACGATTTAAAATTTACAATTATATAATTTTCATAGCTATAGTTGAGAGTTAATCGTGTAAAATATTTGTGTTTTTACATTTAATATTTAACTTTATTAATTTAATGTACAGCAACTTTTATTATGCACTAATCTAGTGCAGTGCAAATGAGGAAGTGTAGATCGAATGAGCTATTCGTGTATTTTCTTGGCATTATACCTCTTGTATGTCGTGCTAAAAAAAAGAAGGATCAATAAAGAGTCGAAAAAAAGGGGTCATAAAGGAATCTCGAGCCACTCGGCGTCTTGCCACATGACGGCAAAAGGAGCTCATAATTCCGAGGGAAGAGCGCGGGTGGAAAAGATAATATTTCGGAAGTTCTCTCGAGGGGCGAACTTGCTAGAGTCACGCTTACACGTGTGGTTCGGTGGTGGAATATACGGCTCCCGAAGACAATGAGAAGTTGGGTGAAAAATAATTGCGCGGGCGGGCGGGTACGAGCGTCGAGGCCGAAACAAAAGTTTGCAGGCATTTTTCTTTCTTTTCGGCGGAAACTGGGTGTAAGAGATAGGAAGCGCGCCGTTGAGTCGCGGAACCAAGTCCGCAATGCGTGCCGCATCGATTTTCCCGTTACCGGGCGGACGTTGGGAGGCGTATCGATGACCCTGGTTGTTCCGGTTAAATACAAGATGTTCGCAAACGCGTACAACAGAAATACTTCAGTCAATCTACAGTTGATTTGTTCACAAACGCGCAAAAAGTACGCGTAACATAAAAAAAGATAGAGATACAGTTAAACGATGTCTAAATGATAAACAATTAACGTAGCGAAATGCAAATAAATTATTTAACCTCGTGGTTTGAAATTCTACACGTACTGACACGTTTCCGTGATTATCAAACCGATACGCCGCGAGTGATTCGAAAATAAAGTGAGCACATTATAGTATTCTAATTTCCAATTGCATTTACACGAACCAAAATAAATGTAACCTTTGAAATTCAGTGTTATGTTAAATGTTGATATCCTATTACGATTCATTCCATTCGATCAATAGCGCTATTTAAATTCCTTCTGGCTAATGGATAATGCTCGTTTGAAATCGCATTTGATCAGAAAAGCTCGTTTAAAATCGCATTTGATCAGAAAAGTTCCATTTAATGAAGATTAATTGAAGGACAATAGTTTGTACAGATTTATTCTTTATTATTGTTCAATGTTTATATATATATATATATATTTATATTTAGCTGTCATAAAATTATAAATTTTAAGATACGTTAATATGAATTAAGGAGATACAATTTGGCTGTGATTAAGTAACGTACAAATAATATTAATATTAATTCTATTTCCTTTATTACAATTTACAATAAATAATAAATTAACACAAGGCCTTTTATAAAATATATGTAATGTTTAAAAATGTTAATTCTGTTATACAAAAATTCTACTAAATTTAGAATTAACAGTCCATTGGTATTCTCGGTAGCTTCAATAGCTTGTGATAATATTCCCTCTATCTCTTTACAATGTAACTTGGATTCCTTTAGGGCAATTATTAGCCAGGCTATATGTCCGTGGTGGATTTGAAATCAAACACGATTTCACGCGAGCCATTACGCGGCATTCATCATCTTCCAAAATGTAATTCGGGCACAATTATTGTCAGATTCGAGCAAAACCACCGGCAACTGCAATGACGCCAAGCACGGGTCGCCCACCTCTCTCTCCCTTCCTAATATTACTCCCTAATAATACGAATTATTGGATGAAACACCCGTTTTATTACGCGGCGTGTGTACACGCGAGCGAAATCCCCGTCGACCGCGACCGAGTGTCGTGACCGAATATCGTACCAGGCATCGCGTGGCTTTGCGCAAAAGTCGATCTACAAATGAAAATGAAAGGAACTTAAACTGAAGTCACTCACTATCAAATAACGCAGAAGAATAATGTTTAATTTTTTCTTTAATCTTTCAATTTCTTGTAATTATACGAGGTGCCTATTTCAATCACAGTCTCTATCACTTCATAAATTATGTTTCTATATCGAAAACATGGGAATTTATTGTTTTGCAGTAATCTCTCAAATTTTTTTACAGTGCGTTTTTTTTTATTAAATTAATAAAATCAGAAAATATGTTTGTATATAAATAAAATTAATCTAAAATTAAAGAATATAATTTTATCGTCTGTTTTCTTTCCCGAAGCTCAATTTGCTGATAATTTCTTCAATGAATTTCTTGAAATGTCTAGGTGTCTCGAGATTTCGTTGACAAAAGATCGATGCTGACTCAAGAATTTATAGCGAATAGAATCCAGCGGAAAGTTTTTCTGTAATGCATAAAATAGAAGCGGACACGCTCTGAATTTCCGACTCCGTAAAATAAGATGAACGCAGCATCATTGCCCGTGCGACGCCCGAATTCGGAAAGATGAAACGAATTCGAATTTCGTTCATTCCACGTGGCTGGCCGGAGTCGAGAATTGAATTCCAGGCGCGATTGGAATCCAATTCGAAGTCCGTGGTTGTCCGCGAGTCCTCTCCCACATCCTCATCCTGATCTCCAAACTTTGTGGGAAACTTCACGCCGTAGTCAATGCGATCGTTTCCTTCCCTGCCTCTTCACTTTCAAACTATCTTTTTCTTGGCATTGATGAATACAATCTCGATCTTTTTTTTTCAAATACTGGAAAAGCTCTCGAATTCTGGAGGCACGATCCGATGGAGGCAGGTGCTTGCTTGTATTTTCGTACACACACGGTGAGAATTTTTTCTTAGAATTTACCCTGAAAATATGATAGCCGTGGGACAACATTGTATTTCGAAGAATTTTAATATAAATCTCTCTCATTCATTAATAAAACTACAATAAAGTATAAAATAAGTTTGATCAATTTTACTGAAGTGCATGGTAAAAATCTTTAAAATATTATATCGTACCACAATCACCATATTTTCAGGGTAAATTTCAAAAGAAAATTCTCTCCGTGCAATACGCTTTGGTATCAGAAGACGGTCGAGAAAGAAAAATTTCAGCGCTACGAAAAGTGCAAATTTCAATTTTTTTATTTTTAGGAAATAGAGAGTTTTAGCAACGAAGCGTCGCTCGCCTCTCTCGACTCGTCCGCGGCGCTACGCTCAATTTACGCGTCGCGCATATAACTGCGAACACAAGCGCACGTGAAATTTCGCGACAGCGACAGGTGATAGGCGCCGAGAGAAATTAATCATTAACTAGATCGTGAATTAAATGTCGGCGAGAATGCGCTCCGACGACAGTGCGACGGAACTGGAACTCGACGAGCCGTAGATCCTAATCGACGATTTTGCTAAGCGCAAGCGTAAGAGATTAAGATGAAAAAAAAAAGTGAACGCAGAAGAAGAAATCCGTAATCGCAGTGATATCGTTAGAATAGATAGGTATATTATTGTACATACTATGATATTACGATGTTTACTAAATAAAAATGTTGAAAGGAAGTGGAGTGGTGGCCTGCTCTTTTGGGCGGAGCTTGTAGAGCCGCATGTACATAACGTATCCTACAAAAAAATAAATGCTCCCTCTGATAAGTCTTCATCAATCTCTTCATTGACGGAATGTTATTAATTCTGTTTCACGATAGATACACAGTTTACCGTTTTTTATAATCTACTATAATTTACAATCCGTGCCTTATTTAAAAATTTTGCGATAAAACTCTTTTTCAAACATATTAATTCTCCGGAGCTGACGATCTATTGGAACATTCAATTCATATTCTTTAGGTTACGTCTGTAAAAAAAAAGGAAGATTAATAAAGCCGTTTTTGGATCTTCTACTGACTTTAATTAAACAATTTTTTGTATTGTATAATCATTAGAGGTATCAAAAATAATCATTATGAGAGAAAAAAATTCTCATAAAGCCCTAATTAATTATTAATTTAGATGTATCATTTTGTTTAAAAACATTGTTCAACGGAAATCTGTAGGGAGTCCACAAACAGTCTTTTTGACTCTCCTTCGAATTGTCTTTATTAAAACAAACTTGGTATTCATGAGTTATGTGATTTTGGTTCTTTTAAATGAACTGCCTTTTAATCAACATAAACATTAAGTGGGTCTCACAAACCCAGTGTCAGTAACTGTGTTAGAAATTTTGACGTCAGCTCCGGAAGATTAAACTACGAAGACAAATATTTAAAGCATCCTTTAATGAAAAAAATTAGAAACTTTTTTCATTAGATTTACTTTTATTACATTGATGTATGTATACCAATGTTTAATATATAATTATTACAAAGTGCAATATTAGCAGTATTCTTTTATTATTATTTATATTAAATTAATAATTTGAGATTTATTCAATATTCTTTCCATGTAAATACGCGACAAAGAAGCGACAGAAGTTTGTTACAAAAGTGATATCGTAACACCTTTGAAGACGATCGGTTTGAGAGGTTTCCTTTGTTAGAACCTTCACCTTTGAGGACATCTTAACGCAGTCGCGGAAACGACCGGATTCTCCGAGAAATCCTTTTGCGTCTTCAGATCCGCGTCTTCTTTATCCCCGACAGCTGGAAATCTTTTATCAAGAATGCTCCTCTTTCGTCAGTGATAAGTAAGGAGCTTCAAGGGACTCCGTCAAGCGGTATCTCCAACACCATTTCGCCAGGCAGCCGTACTCGAAAAACACTGGATAGCGAATTAAGGCCGTGGAAAAGTAAACGCGGACATCAAAATCCAGGTAAAGCTCCCACGCATTATTCATGTATCCGTCGTAGTGACGCTCTTTCTTTTGACTCTTTACTTACTCGAATATACTAACAGTCAAATGCATGGAAAGCTGATTCTTTGTACAATTGAGAGCATTAACGTCGTTCGGAATGCCCGCATCCACAAAAGGACTTTATAGTGTGGGATCTATCGATTCTCTTCGTTCCTTCATGAAATAAAACAACTGAGTTGTACCATTAATTGCGCGAACAAAAAAGAAAAAATAAAAAGATATAAAAAGGACAAAATCTAAATAATAGAAGATCCTCTTTAGAGAAATTTGACTGTAAAACGGAAATATTTTGCAATGAAGTTGAGTAATTTGATAAATAAACGTCCAAGGAAATGTATGTCGTGTAAGCAATGCATAGAAAAAGAAATTGAATTTAATAATTCCCAAGAATGTTAATTAATATTATTAAAGGCACTGGAGGCGGTGCAGTATTTACAAAGCTTTGTACGAATAGAGAGATTAATTCTTTTTTTGGCATATTATTTCTCCACTAATTCATTTAATACACAAAGAAACAAAAGGAGGGTAAAGTATAAAGTTTCTGGGAAATGTTTGTGCAATTAAATCGCAAAGATTCTCAGGAAATTAAATGATATAAATGGTATCTCATGGGAATATATAAATAATAAAGCCCCGAGATGTGAGTATCCTCCTTTGATGCAAGAAAAATTCAAAATAATATGAAACACCCGTCATCTGCTAATTGAGGTCGTTCCGAGAGAAGTGTTCAAACGGCATATCGAATGCAAAATACGTTTCGCAATTCCTGTACAAATGGTTTATTTTTCCTTTTAAAGGGCAACTTATTACTTGCTTTAAATTAACTTTTGTTCAAAAGGTTTGTCATTATTGATTTTTCAAACGTAGCAGAAATAAATCAACATTACCGATAAATAAGAAGGAAAAACGCGGCGTAAAAGGTGAATAAACGTATTGCAGGAACTTTTAATATTTCGCAACAAAAAACGCTCGAACTTTTTCTCGTTTTATTTTCTCGTTTGTCAGGAAATTTTCCCGAGCTAATTTAGTTCTTCCGTGAAAACGAGTGACTACGTTGCGAACAAAGCGCATTTTACATACGACTGACATAATCGTTGCCCTTTTTCAGCAATTTTCACCAGCGGAATCGATATAGAACTGTAAGATTATGGAAATTGAATATTTAACTACTACAGTACAGTCCGCCAAGTTTTAATAACCGCGCACTGGCGTTGCTCCAAATTAAGGGTAACTGGCCACTGGTGGGACATCTTCCTAAAAAGTTTTTGTCGCACTGAAAATTTCAGCGCTTGTTGCACTCCTCTTTATCAAAAAGAGAGAAAAAGAAGCAAGCACACCGAATGCTGCAGTTATACGTTAAAATGTTATGAACACTGTTATAAAAAGTAACTCATATCTACCACGAATATTGAAAATTCGATAATAATTTGGATGTATAAAATTGTTTAATTTAATTATTGTCCATTATTTCACATACACACACACGCACGCACATATTGTACATAAATTTATTTAATTAATAAAGTAAGGTTTATAAAAATGGGTACTTTTTGCCTATTAAATTTAAATGTAAGATATAAATTGTATAAACGATATCGTTATATCGATACAATTACCAATACAATTATCGATATTGAAAGCTTATAGAATATTAAAGATATAAAATGGAATATTATTCATTCTTTTTTTCTGTTACATAATCTTATTTTGCTCGTCGTTCTATGCATCTTCTCCTTTCCCCCCCCCCCCCCCGTCTTGTTGTCTTGCATTTCGCAAACATCCTCAATTTCTCTCCCAATTTGCGAGAGACAGCCAAATCGGCTGCGATCAATCACTCTACACTCATCCACTTGTAGATGCTCGACTCAACGAAACGCAACGCGATATCCCTTTACAGTTAATGAGCGTTTGCCCGAAGCTTCCTAACAGTGTGTCGAGTTTCAACATTTCTCAGGAAACCAAAGTGATAGACGTTTCTTCACAGTGAAACACCTAAGAAGCGAACTCGCGAGATGCCACGTTGTTTTGTGAATTCCGCTGGTAAAGTGCTTATGTTCCAGACACGGTGGGGACACGGCAATTCATCGAATGCGCCACAAAGGCGTGCGGCGAGTTCTGAATGTGTGTATGTAATACGAAATACAACCGCGAAAATTGTTACACAGCCAGCCAACTACGACAACAAGACAAAGCAAACGTAGAGTGGCACGTGCCTTTAGGCAATCACTTTAGAGCGTACTACAAAACGGAAAAGATATTAAACGTGACGTTCTACTATAATTGCATTAAAGTAGCATTTCCATAAATCGGCCCATTTTACAATTGCTACACCAAAAAGAAGAAATTATGTCTTAACTGTAAGAAGTACGATAATATGATTCAACAAACCAGAAATTACATGTTCTTTTAATTTTTTGAAATAATCACATTTTTTAAATATTTAAAAAATATAAAGAAATACGTATTATATTAAAAAATTTTAAAAAGATTGCGTTTAATGAGCAATTAATTCTTTGACGTTTTAAAAATATGCACTTGATATAATTATTTGCTATAATAATATTGTCATTATATCATTTTATCGTGTTATTAACTTGATATTCCATATTGCTCGGTCACTCAACTTATCGGCTCATTAACTCGCCATATCAATAATCTTATCCTCAGGCAGCTCTCCGAAATTCCACATAATTTATACAGCAAGGAAGAATTAATAAAATCAATTTCATGAAAATCAATATTTCAGTTGACTAGAAGAGAATAAACAAATCTATTCGATCAAACAGTAAACACAACTATTACCTTTTGATGTGATGTGTAATGAAATAATCTGTCGTAAAATATCTTATAACGACAACATGATAACAATAATGATCGTTAAGATTATATACATAATACTATTTTATAATAACAATTATATAGTAATGACAATAATGACAATAATATGTTCATTTATTATTCATGCAACATGGATCTTCTAAGAATGTCATTAAATTAAAAATATTCTACCGGCGTAAAACTGCAGTGCTTTGATTCCTTTTTTGCACTCGAGATTCTTCTCAATGAAAAAATTCTCTGAGCTTCCTCGAGTTTTTCGACTTTCTCAAAGAGCGGATTCTAATGCAGCGAATCGATTTTCCAGTGCAGAGGCACCCTCGACAATATGCGTTCCACCGCGGGATTCTCTTCCCCTCCACCGCTTCCTCTTTTCGGATTGATGCAAAGCAACTTCAATTATATGTGGAGGATAACAACATCGGAAACGCAATATGTTCGATCGAGATGATACGCATACGTTTGATCGTAATCTTCTTCATTCAGACGATTTTATCGCTTTGCGACGCAGCGGTTGAAGAACGAAGATACGCTTGTCCCAGTTTCGCGGCTAACTACGAATATCAGTCCAACGTGGTAGAAGCAACGTTATCAGGACGCTCCGTTTCGCGTACATGCTTCGAATATCTCGCTATTTGCGCTTCGGACTTTACGGTTCCCGTGTGAAATGGTCGGGGCTAAGGACACAAGGGAAGAAAAGAGACGAAAGGCGTTGGCGCACGGACGGTTCACGAAGAGTTAAACAGAGAGGTGGATACTAACGTCGCTGTAAAACGGCACGTTTGTACTCACGAAGATGTATGACCGAGAGAGAGAGAGAGAGAGAGAGAGAGAAAACAGTGGGAAGGGTGAAGCGAGATAGAGAGAGAATGTGGACGTGCACGAGAATCGGTTAGAAAAGAGCGAAAGGAGTCGAAAAGGGAAGAAGAGAGAAGCTGGATGGAACGGTCTAGCGTTTTATAGCTCAGTCTAGATGGTCCGGAACGTGGGGAGAGAAATAAAAAGGATAGGGAAACTATGTCGGGACCGCGCTCGTCCTAGACGCCTGTTGTGCAGATACGCTTTTTCCATTAAAATCCGTTCCTAACACCCCTACGGGCAGAATGTACTCTGGGATGAGAGCGACACATACGATCCGGGGTGTGTGAATGGGAGCGGGTGCTCACGCACCCGCGATAAACCTGTGATAGTTAACCGACCGAGATTCTCGTTCCGTCGTTGGGGAGCCGCACGATTTATCGCAACGAAGATACAGTTCGTAGAAGAGTGTCCCGATTTGGCGACGTGGGCAGAAACGGGACGTTATACGACGAGAAAATTCACCGCGATATGATCACAAGCTGATTAGGCCGTTAGCAAGGAAACTTTAGCTCCCAAGACTTCCACTTCATTAACCCGAATGCGACGCGGCGCCGCGTTTGCATAAGCTCCCTCACGAAACTATTAAAATCATTTCACTTCTCTTTCGCGTATCCCAGTGAAGAGATGTAACCTATTCGTTCCAAATCTTCAACGGCACTTAATTGCCTTAATCGTAATTTGGAGTCACTCGAGGCTGTGATACATGTGTATGAAACTGTGACGCTTTTCTGCTTCGCAGCAGCGAGCACGCGTTGCAAAAAAATTGATACGATCAGCATGTTACCTCATTTCAAGTAGATATTTGTATAACGTGATTAAATAATTTACATATTTTAACAGTATTACTTTTAAGTTTTATGTTACTTGCGAAAAATCTCATCTCGTACTTTAGCTACAATGAAAAAGCAATAAAAGAGCAAAGCCCTTGAATATTATAACGACGATCAAATTCTTTTCTCGCAAATTAATCATTTTTCAGAGTTCTTGTTGCGTTCTTGTTACGAAAAGTAATGCTTAACATTTTAATTCTTAAATTGCAGCATATTATATCCATTCAAATTTAATCTAAGTATACACGATTGGTTCGTTTCTTTTCGTGTCCTGTACATTTCTTTTCTTTGAAATTTTAGCATTTAACTAAATAATGATTTCTATCAAACTTTTTTTTAATATACAACTTTACAAATATTTTCTAAAGATGTTAAAGTATATTAAAACATACCTAATAATTTTTGTATATATAATCTGGGGCACAGACGATCCGTCATGTGTAATAAAGAACTGAAAAATTATCGTGTGTACTAAGGTTTAGAATAAACTGGAATATATAACTATAGTATTTCAAAATGCAAAAAAACATATACTTTTATTTTTATTTTTATTTTTATGTTATATAAAAATATTACATAACATTCACAGAAAACTGTTGTTTCGAATAGTAATACGTACATAAACAACTGTAAATATTGATTATTTAGAATAATCTTTTATTTTTTAGAATAACTACAAAAATGCACTATTTAGCAATTGTTAATGGAGAAATTGCATGGCATTTTTTCCGTATAGTCATAATACCCGCGTTTACCTCAATATTTGTCTCTCGCAGTATGGTAATATTTAACAGCATTATTTTTATGTTTGCAAAAAGTCTCATCTCGTGTGCTTTAACTAAATGTAAAAAAAAAACAAATATAAAAAGGCAAAATCTTTGAATGTTATAACGGCGCTTAAATTCTTTTTATCAAGAATTAATTTTGCAGAGCTTTTTATTCTTAATGGTAATATACTATTAACGCTTTGTATCTACAGTATATTGTATCCATGTGAATTCTGTTGTAATATTCGTCTCTCACAGTTATGGTAATATTTAATAGTATTAGCTTTATGTTACAAAAAGTCTCATCTCGTGTTTTAGCTAAATATAAAAGGGTAAAAAGACAAATTTGAATGTTACGTAACGACGCTAAATTTTTTTTCTCAAAAATTAATGATTTTGCAGAGCTTTTAATAATACTCTTAGTAGTAACATATGTAGGTACTATTAATAACACTTTAATTTTTAATCTGCCAGCAGTGTTGCACTTTAAAGGCATATAGATTTTTTTATTGTGAATTTTAGTAGATAAATTTAAATCTATAAAAAATAAGTAAAATACAATTCGACTTTTATGAAAGTAAAAATTCGTTATTAAAACTTTCATAAACACGTAAAAATTTTTTTTAATTTTTGTACAGTCCAAAACAATATAAAAATCTGCATTGAAGTTCGAGATTAAATTACAAGCAGCATATTATATTCACATGCGTACTTTGTTTTAATATCTATTTCTTATAGTTAAAATAATAATTATATTTCGCATGACGTAATTATGCTATTGAATTAAAGTGGACAAAACTTGAAACCAAGCGCAAGTAGAAATAATGATTTATAACGAGTAGGTGAATCTAAACAGGACATACAAAAGCAATATCACGGAGAATAGTTTATAACTCTGCCGCACTAAACCGCTATAGCTTCCTCATATATATACCGTCACTGCCCGTTTCATAGATGAACGTTTACGTGTACCTACCCTATATCTCATTCTCCACGCTTGCGGCATTACGGATAGGCTATAAATAAATAATGCTATATAAGTGATATGATAGAGATAAATGGACAAGGATGAGATAGACTCACGAAAACAGCAATGAAAGTAGATCGATTCAAGTCATAAAATGGCGTATCCGATTCAGATTGACTTTTTAGATTAAACCTTGACGACCAACTATCCATCATAAACGATTATATATCGGTGGCAGTATTATTATTTAGCATTCTTTTATCGGTTACCTTTTCAAAATTTCTTAATTAATTTAATAACAGTTGCAATTTACTTATTTTTTCTTAATGTACACTGAAAAGATATATTAAATTTTAATAAATCATTTGTTTGATAATGCTAACTGCATATTTACTAAATATAAAGATACATTTATTTGATACAAGAACCATTTGGTTTAGCTGTCATTTCTTTTTATTGAATATAAATATTTATTTACTGTAAATAAATATTTAGTTGGCACTATTCAAATAAATATTAATTAAAATTTAGTATATTTTTTTCAGCGTATGAAGTCTTAAGAAATTCTAGCCAACGATATACCCTACGCAAAAAAATTAAAGGAACACCTAATCCGTTCTCAAAAATAGGTAAATATTCAAAAGAATGTAACTTCGTAAAAAATGATCATAAAGATTTTTAAAAAAGCATTTTAAGACTTGAAATATCTACTATCAAGATCGGTAATTGATATTTCAATCAGATTAATTTTTTACGGAACTACGAACACAAATGGGTATCCGTCAAATCTAAAAATTTTGTACAAACTTTACAAAAGTCTATGGCGTGAAATAAAAATCGCACACAAATTCGGTTTACAGCAGCCGAAAGAGGGAATCTTTACCTTCAATTTGCTTTTTTATTGAACGTTGTACAATCTTTTTCCAACGATTCAAAATATCAATTACCGATCTTGAAAGTAGATATTTCAAGCTTTAAAATGCTTTTCTAAAAATCTCGTTATGATCAATTTTGACGAAGTTACACTCTTTTGAATATTTATCTATTTTTGAGGACGGACTAGGTGATCCTTTAATTTTTTGCGTAGTGTATGTAATACTATTCAGAAAAAAACAAGTAATTTAAAAAATCGATATTAATTTGCTTATCAGCGTCTTTTGTTGTTAATGTAAATATCATTGTGTAAGAAAACACAATTTCACCTTATACTTATATCCCAGTTAAAATATAAATAAGCCGACAAACTCGAGTCGCAGATGTAATTCAGTTACACAAGTTCGATAATTTCACTTGGTTGCATAGAGCTTGGTTCACCCAAGTCTGCGAATCATAATAAAGTGACTATTTGCGGTGTAAGAGAGCCTCGTGTAGAGCCGCCAGCTCTCTCTCTCGGAACAAAAGGTTATTAGATCCTGACGATTTCGCTCGCGGGGTCGGTTACGAAGAAGCTTACAGATCCTTAGGCGGTCTGGCGAAAACAAAGTTTCGCCGGGAACTTCGAGGGAAGCAGATATCATCTCCTGTACGTCACATCATGAGTGCCTCGAGAACGTCGGGGATAATTAGAGTTCCTGGGATAGGATAATCACTCCGGGGTGATGATTTACCGAGAGGTAACAGTGCGATATTGTTTCAGCAATAAGCAATTCGTCACATGGTAACAGCTACGAATATGTACTTTATCATCGATTATGAGACGTTACAGCCGCTCTCTCAAATTAGAGCGTTGCGGACGGGATATTCGTCCGTAATGTACGGCAATCGAACGTCTTGATCAGCTTTCGGTATAACGTATATGTACACGCGAATATGTATGAGCAGTGCAATAGCTTCCCACGTAGTTGCAGATGGAAGCAATTTATACAGTTATTGCGCCATTGATATTTCCGAGAGTCTGAGAGATAGAGAATTGTACGATGCATATCATGATACTGGATGAGTTTCGCGTTTTACATATATCGGAAATGCAGCACAGTAAGCACATAGCATTATTGTAGCTTACGAGAAAATAAAGAAAGTTCAATAAATCTTTCTCCACTTAAAATTGCATCTTAAATTAACCCTTCGGTGCTCCAACTATGGCATAATCGGCTTTTTTCAATGCTTTTTCCGTTGCTCATAACTTTTTTATTAATAAAAATACATTTGCTTGATATCGTTACGTTCCTTGATGTCCAACGTTCGATTAAAAGAACTTTTTTTTTACAATATCTTTCTACCTGTTATAATTTACGGATTTGACACAATATTAACCTCAACTATTACTGAGATGGCCAAAAACGTTTAACTTAATTCGCCTAATCTTGCATTCACTAAGAATTATATTGATCTAATAAAATTTTGCTGATTTCTGTGTCTAACCCTTTTCACTTTTATATTTATTTTTACAATATTTTCATCTTTACGCTGATAGTTCAAAACGGAGCCAAAATTTTCATGATCATCACACATTATGCTTATATGAGGTTTTATTAAAAATACTTTATTGTAAATTATTTATGTACCACTAACTGCATTTTGATTCTTACAGTCCTATCTCTAATTTTTTATTATTTTTGTAAGTTATAAGCAATCGAATTAACTGAGTATGCCATACTCAAATGTGTTGTTTCTGTAGTGTAGTACCGAAGAATTAATTATGACCTATTTGTTCGTAAGACCGATTAATTTAAATATAGATTTTGTTCTAATCTTCAAGTTTGTGGATGTGATTCTCAAGTACTCCGTGAAAAAAAGATCAAAGCGGAGCAGATTGCTTCTACTTCGGAGCTGTCAAGACTCCTTTGTTCTAACGTGGTTAGAAGACGTAAACCTTGGTCTATGTATTCCGGGTTTCTCTCGATAACTTCCGGCATGTCTTGCGCTGGCTGGTGACGACGTGCTACGGGATTCCTCCTGATGACGCGCACTCGGCGACGGTTGCGTCTCCAAGTCTCGAAGTACACGCCAGAACTTTGTTTCGACGGGTCGACCGAAGAGGAGCCATAACGTCGCGTGTAAGCGAGCCACAAGAGAACGGGGGGTCGTCAGGATCTAATAACCTTTTGTCGGATGGCCGGATGGAAACTCGCACAGTTACACGACGTCGACGTCGTGCCATGTTACCATGTAAATGGACGTCTGAATGTCCTTGGCAGGGATAAACGAGTCTGTAGTCCGACTATATACGTAGTTGACGACAAGTTCGGTGCCATCGATCCAACCGGCGAAAGCAGGTCGGATACTTTCTTTGAACCGTTATCGGGAGAACTCCTGGTTATCTCTCAAATTCGAGGACAACCTAACGATTGATATACCCCATCTTTTCGCGAAGTGAACTTTTTCATCCTTCACCCGCTTCTACAATCGCGCGGCGTTAACACCTCGTTTGTCTCTCGTGAAATGGACATCGCCGATAATCGTAGATATGGAACATATAGATTCTGACTTTCTTGACTATAATGGATAATTTACTCGAATTGTTTAATACTTGAGACAAATTTTTATAAGAATAAATTAAAGCATACATTACAAAATATATTGTTAATTATATAAAAATATATATTCATGTCTTTACGATAAAATTGGACAGTTAATTTACTTTATAAAACGATGAATATCATTTCACGTCTAAGAAAATACATCAATGTCTAAGAAAATATGTAAAGTTAACAAAATAACATATAAAGTAAAATATATCTATCAAGATCGTAGATACGCCATTCTACTTCAACGACGAAATAGCCAGTTACATTAACATTTCGACGGAATCGATCGTTCACACAGGCATGTACGCACACGATCTATTTCCATTAAACGTCATGTTTCACATAACATATCCATCGTATGTGTCAATGGAAGATCTAAGCGCCATTTCAGAATTGTCGAATCGAAACGTCGACTTCGCGAAATTATTATCTAAAGGACGTGGCACGATTGGAAAACAAAGCTTTGAAACCGTTCAAATGATGCATTGGCGTCGATAGATTCGCAAGCAATTTCCCATTTATTTTCTACGATTTTCTTGAAGAAGGATGAGAATATCATCACAATGAAGCTTATATAACTTACATAACTTACTTGAGTCACTACATATAAGTATGTAAAAGATACGTGAAATGGGACAAGAGTCCATCAAAATAACATAAATAGGTTATCGTAACTTAATGTTTCATGGCGTTTAAATTTATTTTTAAAAAGGGTAAAAATATAGTATAAACTATATTCAAGGAATATTAAAAAATACGTTTTATTGAAAGAAAAAAAATTACATGTATGCAGAATGGCGAAAAATATTTCGCAAAATACACATCGCCAAATATTATAATTAATTATATATCTAATAATTTTATATATTTTTTAGATAAATCATGTGGTTTCATGACATAAGAATGTGTTGATTGAAATTTGTGTTAGATAGTTTCTAATCTTCTCCCGCGAGTCGACCTGCAGTTTTCGAGTACCTGGCAGATCATCCCGTGCTAATCTCTACATATCCTGTAATGCGCCGTTAGAACTCGGCGAGTAAATTTCAGTCCCGGGCCAATTGTTCATGGTTGATTTGAATCGTTAATTGGGTACGCTTATCGTTTCACGTGCACATTGCCCACCTAACGTTCTTGCGCGCTGGTGCATACCACGTATACACGAATAACTTAATCACGCGAATTTGATCTTCATCTTTGTTATAAAATGTTTTTTTCCGTCTACAAACAAGCAAGGCATTTGAGCCTGTCTTATTAACAATATTACAAAGTAGTTCTTTATTGAAAAAGTTTTAGTTTAATAAAAATGTTATGTTTAATCTTCTCATTAAAATTACTTTATAATTCAAAGAAGATATTAACGACAAAGATCTACATAGTTAACTTCGAGAAACATCTGCTGCTAATTACTGCTTATCTAATCATCTTCAATACAATTACTCAATCTTTGTTTTTACTTTCTGTTCTAAATAATTAAAAAAGGAAACAACTTTTTTAAAAAATTTTCTTGTATAAAAATTTTTAATCTTTCTTTGTATTTTCCTACTAAAACTTAAATATAGGGTAAGGTTGCCGAAATCGCACCATTTTTCATATAATGGCTTATAACTCGGAAAGTAAGAAGGATATTCTCAATTTTTTTGCGGCGTAATAAACTGCAAGCTTTTCCCTTTCATATGTAATTTTTTCAGATTTTTTTTCTATTATTATAA
>NW_017297292.1:294086-314793 GCF_001594075.2 Trachymyrmex cornetzi | reverse complement strand
TGTAAATAATCCGTAAGAAAGTGTGTGAATAAAATAACTGATTTTTTAGGCGAGGTAGTGCGATCTAGGAGCCGGTGCGATATCGGCAACCTTACCCTAATAGCCGCATGTATATTTTTATTAGCTATACAGTTTATAAAGTTAAATTATATATACATCTATATTCTTTTATAGTTTATTCTTTTCAATATCACAACTATCTTTTATTCTGATTTTGTTGTATTTACAAGAATAATGTATAAGAAGCTGGATATAATTCAATGAACTTAATACGTTAATTACATAAAAAGTTAATTCCCTTTATCGTTTTGTAATTCTTTGCAGAGAATTTTCCACGATTACTGTAAAGTTTAAAAGTATCTTTCCGACAACTTCGTGGCTTAATTCCACCGTTTGCGGCAAAACGATCCGGCTACTAAATCGTCATAAGCGCATTGCGCGCAATCTCAATCCCCCGTTACAGCGCTCTCGCTATTTGAATTGTCGACTGTATGGAATACGTAACCGACAGCCTGTGTCGCCAATGTAGCTTTACATGATAGTTTTGCGCTCGAGCAGGAAGGATACGGAGGGTGATGGATAGAAGCACGGCGTCCCGTAGCCAACACGGAATCACTTCCGGATAATCCAGCGTACTTGATTGGACGCCCCACTCCGCAAATTGATTGTTATACAAGTAGTGTTATTGAAAGCGTGATGAAAATTTAATGGGAAATAGATCGTCAGAAATATTGGTCTTCCGAGTAAAATTCGAGACACTTCGTGTCGCGAATTTTCTTTCGCTTCAGCATTTAAAATTACAAAGTCAATTACGAGGACAATTTCATTAAAGAAAAAATCTTATTGCATTAAAATTCTCGTACATTCAACAGAAAAAAAATGAATCAGACATTGAAAAAAATACTAAATTAAAAAAAATATTTATTTAAATAGTTCCAAACGAAAAATACTAAATTTTCAAAAATATTTGTTTGAATAGGTCCAGATAAATATTTACTAAATATAAACACATATTTATTTACTTAATACAAGAATCATTTGATTTAACTATAATTTTTTTATTTCAAGTAATTTTTTTATTTACTAGAAATAAATGTTTAATTAGAACTATTCAAAGAAATATGTATTAAGATTTAATAAATTTTTTTCAATGTAGTTAAATCAAATATTCCGATCAAATAACCAGAAATTCAATTATGATAACCAGGATTCTGATTTGTACAATCAGAATTCATTTTGTTTATACATCTTGTTGGTACGGTTTTTTCAGTGTCGCTAAAGATAAAACGCGTAATGTTTTCCTATACAATTTCAATGAGATACAATAAATTATGTATTCGTTTATTGATCCTCATTTATTTTAGACAAGTCTTCGAGTTTGTTCGAATGTGTTAACTCGGATATACTACTGTGGATATACTACTGGGAAACGTCAGAAAGAGGAAATATGAATTATTTTATTTACTTGTTCACGATGTGTCGTCACGATTTAAAGCGATAAAGGCTCACAGAAGCGAAACGATACGAGGCTATGGAGAAGTGGTGCGAAACAGGACGAAGCGGACTGGAGCCGCGGATCGGACCGGAGCAGAAGTATGAGCTCTTAAATGGGCTGGGTATAACGGCGTGAGAAATGGTACTGTTTTGACAGTCGTCCGTTACGCCTGCCTTTGCCCGTGTCGATATTAATTCCGATATATCGTACGTATATATCCTGCTATTTTCCGTCCCAGATTTTAGTCCTGCAACGCTAATGGTTCTGTTAATCATACTTGTGTACATTCTTTTGTCTCCTGCACAATATGAACGATGTTCTAGAAAAGCAAATATTTATATTTGTTCAGACATATGTCTGCACATCGTGTCTAATATAATCGCAAAAATCATTTACCATCGCCGCTAATTATACTATTATAGTTTACACAAACATTGAATAATTTTTATACAAGAAAAAGAAGCATTTTTTAAACATATTTTGGGACATTGAATTCGAATTTCCCGCCAGAAAAATTTCATCAGATCAAATTTTTTTAAGATATAACAGCATTTTTTTTTTTTAGATGTAACATAGTTTCTGATTTATGTTTCATAATTTCAATAAAACTTTGCTAGATATATAAAAACACTACTAGAAATAGTCTTCATATGAATAAAATTTCGAATAAAATCTTGTAAACTAGTATTATTTTTCATAACTCTTATTTAAGTCTCAATTAATATCGTCATTAAAATATAATTTTTTTTATGTTTGCAACGTAGATTCGTGGTAAATATATTTACAATATTCAATAATAAATGAGGAAATTATTCTGCATTAAAACTATTGTATTCTAAATGAGTTAACGTGATATGTTAACAATATCCCTCCATAATACAATCGAGGTCAAACGCGAGCTTAAGCGAGCCTAAGCATAGATTTAACGGACCTATCTCACATCTGAATCGATCCATTGCAAATGTATTGATGTATTGTACACGACTATTGATTAGGTAACTAACTACAACAACGGCAGTTGTGCGAACGATTTGTGTCAATCTTATGTAAATCTGAAATAATCTTTAGCTGAGTTTTTATCAGCTTTTATAAAGATCTGTAAAGATAAAAAAGATATGACATTTCCTATTTAATAGATATTTTATTAAATAAATTGAAACATAAACTATAAAATAAGTTAAAGTTGTTTTTTGTAATCTACATTAGATTTATTTTAAGGAGCATCTTACTGTCTTTATCACATAAACATGCTTTCTAAATAAAAAAAATTAATTTACGAAATTAAAAAAATAATTATTCTAATAGTTAAATAATACCTTCGAATGCTTTAGCCGAAAAATGTATTTTGCGAAAATATAGATAGATTACTGTGTTGTTTAAAAAAAAAACAAAGAACAAACAAAACGCACGAAGTATTACGACTGACCTCTAATCTGACCAAATCGAATGGAAAATTTACAGTGCATCGCGCAGAGATTTTTCTGATTGTATCATGGATGAGAATCATTTTTGCAAGTACAGTTATTGAAATATAATAGCGTGAGGATGAAACGCCAACGGCTACTATTTGCGTTTGCTTACCAATCTAAGTGCATCCGCCGTTATATATACGTCAGGGCTAAACGCTTTATGCATTAACAACGAGATCAGATTTGCACATGAGGCAACATCCCAGTGCATACATGAAACAAACGGATTCAATGTTGCGATTACACTTACAAATTAACATTCATGCATTGCTGATACCTTATGTAAAAAATAGGCTAAATAAATTATAATAAATAAATTATATTAATAAATAAATTATAATAAATAAAAAATAGGAAAGAAGTCATCTCGTCCTTATAACGATCATAACAGAATAATTACGAACAGAGTAATTAAACAATTGTCTCGGATTTCAATTTATAAATTAATAACAATTTGAATTGCTTTTTTTTCCAATAAAGAGAAGTCTTGTTATGTATAAGACATAATAATCGCAAATACAAATGATTGTGATGTTCGTTTAGATACGAATTATCAATTAGTAAATTCGAAGAATATAATTAACGCTGCGCAGGTGGCTTTTGCTCGAGTATCAAAAGTGGGACGATGTCTTTGCGTATCGCAACCTCGTGGCTTCATACAAAGTCTTTGCATATGCAGCGACAAGTTAACGAAAAAGTTGGTTTGCTCGCTCGAATGCAACGATACACCGAAGCGTGCGCAATGTTCGCGAGATATATATGTATGCGCTTGTTATAAATGCACGTTTTACGAGGCACTCCGAGCAATTATAGTCTCTGCCGTGTCAGCGAGTTTTATTGTACTGGCTCCGAATTTATGGGTCTCTGCCTCATCCGTCGTCGGAATATTTTTAGCTTCATTGGTTTACGAACGACTTAACAACCCTACACATACACACACACACACACACAATCCTACCCAACTCTTTCCTTTCTGCTTTACGCACGGGGCAACATGCATAAAAACTGTGAAAAAGCCCTCCTTTAGCTTCTAATTATATATAAAATACGAACGAACGTAGTGAATGTAAACAAAAAGCTGTAGAAGCAGCTTTTCATTAACGATGAAACAAGTTCTTCACGGAAATCCTCGGAAATGTGTAAAAAAAACCTTTACCTTCAAATTGTGTTGTATAGACTTGTAGAATAAATTTCGTTCTCTCATATGCCTTCTAGCTTGTTGAATAGATTATATTAAAATTATAAAAATCTAAATTACAATATATTTTTAATTACTTATACTTTCATTGCGCTAAAAAATTATTTGTATATATTTTTCTCACTTTTCATTACTCAGTTTTTAATATTATAATAAAACGTATTCAGTTTTACGAAAATAATTTTGTTAGTGCTCCCTTTAATTTCAGAGGTTTCATACAAGACAAACTAATGAAAAAACTTCGAATGAAAGAGAAAATGCATAAATTTGTGAAACAGAAAATAAATACTTAAATACTGCGAACATTGTATTATGTACGATCATTAAAATAAAATTTCTATAATTATTTATAACCTAATTATTGTTACTATTTTTATCTCACTTGCGAACATACAATGTAAAGGATATAGAACTTGCAGTTTCGACTGTGTGAATAGCCTATGTTATATTAGTGGCAGAAATCCATATGCGGTTCTCGCAAATACGCGTGCCTCAATACTGCGCTCACGTATGAAAATCACCAGAAACATATGTCACGGGTATAGATACGTATCGCTAACATTCCTGAAATGTTTAACGCGCCTGGGGGTAATGATATCAAAGTGCAGACCAAAATGCATGGCGCGATGCGGACGAGTTTTGAATGCATTTCAACGGGCCGAATTCCGTTGGGCGCGGTCGCTCTCATGAGGCTAATTTCGTTTTCAACCTGTTAAGCACGTAATTGAATACGTGCGACTCTCGAAATACCTTTCACGGCCTGATCGAACATTACAGGCCCGAAGCATTTCTTATAATGAAATTACGCGTGGGTTAAGGGCCGTGTTTAATCGTCAAATATTTTCTGATCATGAAACCGATGACGAGCACAATACAATTATTCGACTCAATCATAATCTACATGTTTACCTAACGATGTTGTATGAAATAGCAAAACAGCATCGACGAAGAGAAAATACTATCTTTGCATACTTTTGCATGATTTTTGAAGGCTTTGGAAATTTCCACATGTAATTTCTTTTTACGCAACAAAATATTATGGAAAAACATATATAGCAAAGGTTATATAATAAATAAAAAATTATATAATAAATACAGTACAATAAATTTTACGTTGTATCATATTAAAAAACAACATTCATCAAACAAAAATAACATTTAAATGGATTGTTATGCAAATAATAATTATTATTATTTTGAAAAATACTAGATTTAAAAAAAACTTTTATCACAGATATTTCTCTTCAAATCTTTGAAGATAATTATAAAATTATGGTATTAGCCTTTTTATTGCTTAATGAAATATATGAACAAAATCGCGAAAAACAAAAGATTTATCTTCGCGATGAAGCTTCTAAATGTACACAGTATCATACTTTATGTGTATTGCAGCATGTTGCAGTATTTTGGTTATTTTGACCGACGCGCACATGAACGTTCATAATATTCTGGTCGTACGATATGCACTAAATCGCCCTAGAGAGGACATTAATGTCCATCTCTATATGAGACACGTATAACGACGGCCAGAATGCACAACGCTTGTTTGCGTCTACGCTGTTTAATTACTTAAGGATCCAATTAAATAAAAAAGCATTAAAAAAATAGCTACTTTAAACAAAAGTTTAAAAAACATGACTATAGGATACTGGAAACAATTACGTTAAGTGCAATGCAAATTTTCATGCCATTTTTTCTGTTTATAACAACCGTAATATTATACAAGTAAATGTCAAATAATTAAATTTGTACACGTTATTAAAAATGCATATTTATGTCGAATTTTTTGATAAAAATAATCGAACGCGTACGAGGAATCGCGCGATTTTAATTAAACGTGCATTATATTGTATTTCGTACTATATATCTCTGACCGAAAAACCCGGTTTACTGTTTAATCAAATCAGCCGTACAATGGAAAATTGCGAAACGCTAGTGAGTCATATTGTATTTTATAACTTCTTTAACAATAAAGCGTTCACTTGCTGTTCAAAGGAACAAACAAAAACTTAGCAGCTTTGGGCACATGCGTTTTTTTTATTTTACTACCAAGATACGAGAGTTTAAACTGAACCATTTATCCCTTGGGTACGATATTCTTTGCGCTACCGGAATTCGCTTGTAGGTACTTGATCTTGAATATTTTTCTTTATAAAAGAAATAATGTGTACTCTTAAAATGAACAATATTGTAAATAAATAAATAAAAGATTTAGATAATATATGATAATATATATATATATATATTATATATAATATAAAAAAAATTAAAAAATAGGTTTGAAAAAAGTGAAACATTCATAGCATTCAGTTCAAAATATTTCGAATAAAGCTTTAATGTTTCGAGTGATGTTAATTAACATTATTTCTATCAAAAATAAAATGTTAACATTTTGAACTTCAACTCTTTCATAAAGCATAAAAAATTTACAATAATAAGAATATAAATATATCATATCATATGTTCGTTTCTACATTAAATATTAAAATCACTGGATATAATCAAAGCGTTGTTAAAACATTATTTAAAGGCACAAGCTCTGCAATGCGTTATCAAATTTTTTACGATAAACTCTGTACATATATATAGTGAAATATTTGACATATGTATCTATAGCTATAACCATCAAAAGAATCGCATAATACATTCATTTAATTAATTAGGTGCTAAAATAATAAACATAGACTCCCTTCTCAATCAATCCGGCAACATAATTAAATTTTTCTCCACGTATAAATCAACGAAATTCTGTCTGACATCTGCTTGGCAAAAAGTGATAATACAGTAGATTAACTTGTATAAATATCTTTTTAATCGAAATGAGGTACACTTTATTCTTCAAATAGAACGTGTCAGATTTATTATCCGATAATAGCATATTCAACGAAATTAATTTTAAATACAAGGAACAGAATATTCTATAATTTATTCTGTAATATATTTTATCGAATATTTCGATAGCGACGAATTGACTGGCACGAATCTGTACTCGGCGTATAGCACATAATACTATATGTATCAGTACTATATGTATAAAGTCATTACACTATCATCGCGAAACTTTAACAAATAAAGAGCCATTTCATTGTATGTTATCATGATATTTTCCCTCGGACAATTAACGAGACTCAGTTGTACGATTAATTAATTTCTACGATTGATTTCTACGATTAAATTAGTACACATATTGAGACAACAATTATATTTATCGAAACGGATATTTCATGCGATTTATTCATTTAAAGCAAGAATTGGAATTATAAGAAATGAGAAATTTATATTATTGTTTTTTGTTTGATATTCACGGATAAACAATTATTTCTTTAACAATATATGTTTGAGTTCAAATATATCTCGCTTTGAATTTTATGCCGATTAAGAGATAATTTGACTTATATTATTGTAGATTGATTGTGAACGCGAAGTGATACTCATTCGGTCGAATAGTTATAGAAATAAAGGAAAATCTGTAATCTCTCTCTCTTGATGAAAACCGGAAACCTCAGAACAAAACCAATTTTTTCGTCATTATCAATCATTAATATCTCGTAAACTAATCGATTAAGACAAAATAATTAATCACGTACTCATTAGAAGTGGTAAAATCTTAACTTTCGAACGAGATCACAATCATCCCTCTGCAATTGTTTTACGCAAATATATTAGCGATTGTTTCGATGAAAAACAAAGATCTCAGAGTGAAATTGCATCTTTTTCATCTTATTATTTAAAACAAAGTTAAGTGACATAAAACTTATCAAATGTTTCATGTGAAAAAAAAATCATATTAAACTCACAACCAATTGCATTTTTGTTAACTACACATTAAAATAATGTAGTATATTAAAAATAGCTTTGTTAATGTATTAGCTATAACAAGTTATAAAATTTATTAAGGGGGATTTACGGGACTTTTGCGTGTTTTTTCAACATTTATTTTTTCATAGTAAAATGTATCGAATCACTGCGCTCTTTTCGCATAATATTAAGAACATATTGAAGTTTAAAAAAAAATTTTGTTTGAATTTTTTCCGCCCTTGACGGCGACAAAATGGCGGCTGCAGTGGTTGTCCAAAAAAAACTGGTTGGCAGGATATCTCGTGACTGAAACGTCTGAAACAAAAAATCCAAAGAAATTCTTAAAATATATGTCAGTGGCTATGGCATGAAGCAGAATAAATGAATTTGACCAAAAAAAAAAGAAATGGCGGCCTTTTGAATTTTTTACCCCTTTTTCACCCCTAAAATGGTAAAAAAAGGGGGGTTAAAAATGAACGGAAAATTATGATTGTGGTTCAGGCTGAAACTACACATGTGCTGAACAATCCCTGAAAATTTCAGCCCAATCGGTTAAATAGTTTTTCCAAAATCGTGCCAACCAGCTCGGAAAACGTTGTTTTGAGAAAAACGCGTTTAAAGTTATTGCACGTATGATCGTTAGTATAATCATAAAAAAGTGACTTACGCTCAATCAGCGATGCCTGCTCCATACATCAGTCCTTCCTCGTCCTCGTAAGCTTCGTTTTGAGCAGCTTTTTGTATTCTAAGCTCACTTTTAAATTAAAAATTTTTAAAAACTTTTTAAAATTAAAAATTTTTATGTCACTTTTGCAAGTTTTACAAATAAGAATGTCTTGTAAAGTCAGAAACATAACGATTTTACGACATATTCTCGGTCGGTAATCGGTATATGAGTGTTCCTACACTAATTCTACATACATATAGTACACGAAAATGATGTTTTTGAAAAATCGAATTTTTTGAAAAAAAAGTCCCGTAAATCCCCCTTAATAAACATTTATACTACAGTATAGTTTGTTATTAATCATTGACTTGTCACAATATAAGTTAATTTTCAGCTAATCATTCTTCCATCAACATTCAAGCAACTATGATGCGACGCTATTTCATCTCACATTACCTCTAAAAGCATGATAAGTAAAGGATACTAAATACTTCTATTTAATACTATTTATTAAGTTCGATAGTAAACGTGGAAAATTCAATTTTAATTTAATTTTTATATGTCGAGAAATACTGCTATTTTCTTGGCGTGTAATATAAAAATGTATTAAATAAGTATAAAAGATTTGCTGCTGAGCAATGCATATTTATCAATAACTATCAATTAGCATTTCGCTCAGGAAAAAAGGAATGTAAAAGTGATACAACGTGTTATCCATCTTGCTATTGTATAAATGTGTGACACATGTAAAACGCCCAACATATGTAGAGAAAAAGAAAAGCGCCGTCAGTTAAAACGATGGCGGTCGGATTGATAACCATTATTGATTGCGCGCGGTTTTCATATGTGGACTCCATTCTAAACGGTCCTCTGTTTTCCTTTTATCATCGCGATACGCGTGCACACCTCCCGAGCTGAACCGTCGCGCGATCGACTGCACATTTCGAAAGAAATAAAAAAGACTAAGTGCGGTCCCACACAAATTGTTTTCCGGAGCGTAAGTTAGCGGTTCAGCGACCTGTTCGAATTTTACGATGTAGACTACGGTGCGCAGATTACGTGCGTATATTTCACAGAACTATTATTTCGATTCAGTAAATTACTTTCCCATGGGGATCAATATATAGAATTAATTGCCTCCTCCCCCATGAGAGTCACAGTAACAATTTCCACACAGGAATCATGGAAGAAAAATAATCATTGCACAGATATCTTAAACCTTGCACGTCACGCTCCGTGGTATCACAACTTTAACAGTTCTTATTGAGAAAACTAGTTATAACGTAGAACTTTCAAAATTCTACCAATATGTTATAAACGTTTCACTATCATTCTCGTAAATTCTCTCAATTCTTTAAATTACTTTATCAGTAATCAAAACCTTTCTTTTTATTATGTTTCATTCTTTAAAACACTTAAAGTAAAATCTAATATAAATTTTGAATGATAAAAAATATCTATTATTTGATTAATTGAAACTTATTATTCAATTTAAGATTTTAAATAATTGTATAAATTTTTGCAGATAGCATTTTCTGTATTTTCCAGTTCAATTTTTTTTCTTAAGATTAATCTTGCATTGACTCTCCGTCTCCAATCCAAATATTTTTTTATTCAGCCTAAATTTTTTACTATTCTAATTTTTCAAAAAAAAAAAGGGAAAAAATTCAAGATTACTTTGCATATCTATTACATTACCAAATAGATATTTCAGAAGGAAAAAGTTCACTCTCCTTTATTTCTGAAAAATTTGAGAATAAATTATTTCACTTATGCCAAAGAAAATTCAGATTGCAAACGGAGAGTTATTTCTGCAAAATTTAAATTAATTTCTCACGCAAAACGATTTTCCTCTTATTTTGATTTTTACAAACTTTTATTGCATCATACTTTTTGTATTTAAAAAAGAATATGACGTTTATAACGTAAAAATTCTCCCACTTAATTTCGCAATGTATAGCGGGCAAACCACGAACCATGGATGCTTGGAAAGTATTGAAGTTATCGCAAGAAAGTCGGCAGAACGGCAAGCTGAGTTAGATGCGGTAGCTAGTGGCAATCGGACAGCACAAACCGGCGGATAACATACGAGGTCGAAAAATTCGCGGAAAGTTATCCACTTCTTTATACTCTTATTTGCGCTCTATTCGGTCGTCGCACACGTCGTACACGATATAATTTATGAATTTAATATTCGCGCTTCTTTTTCGCTGATTTCTGCTGCCAAATGTAACAGTTCCAACCAACACATGTTCTGCATTCTATCTTTAAATTCAAAAAATAAAACATTAGATATAAATTCCATGCATTTCTAAAATTTCCAAAATTGATCAAAAAGAGTTCATTTGTTAAATCAAATATAACCTATAATGTTGTCTTTTTATAATACTGAATTTTAAAATTGAATATTATATAGATGGTCTAGTTTTTATGTCTGCAAAGTATCTTATAAAGCAACGAAAACTTTTCATTAGAAGGATCAGGCCTCTGTTCACCTTTTTGAAAATTATTGTCGGCCAGTTTTCGCCCATTCTAGTCAATTACCGTCCTTCACGCGACGGAATTTCGGTGCCTTAGAGAGCTTAATCTTCCGTGACGTGCTGACTTCGGCTCATTGGGAACTTACTTGGTGTCTCGAGGGTACGCTCGCATCTTTTGCCTCGACAGACAAGCCTAGCGATAACAAGAGGGACGAGGGATACCATTGCCGCCATTGCCAACCCATTCTCTAGGGTGCCATTGTTCTGCAGGAAGCCCTTCGAACCGATAAACTATCTGAGAACGGATTCGAAGCCAAGAACTTTTCACCGCTTTGGCAGAAAACGCGTGCAATTCTACAAAATACCGTCAATTAACGTTACAATGTCAGCGAATCAATAACAGAACGTTTATTATTAAAAGTTTCACAAACTCGACACTGCATTTTTAACGTGCATCAGCGCGTCCGTAAAACTCCAACATCGGAATTTAAGCTGGATCCTTCATACGCTACAAAATGAATGAACGTTTCAGTATGGAAATATACGGAGTTAAGTAATGAAACGCAGTTCTATGCAGCGAAATATGTTGCCCTCTGCGCGTCGCTTTCCATACTCTTCGGGCGCTTCTACTCGACGACAAACTAAATTAAAACGTTTCCGTTGTTGCTTCCAATGGAGATGAAAAGACAAACACAAACGCCAACGGTCCGCTGTGAAAACAAAATAAAATAAAATAATTGTTATTTGACTCGTGTCTAAAGGCTCGCTGAGACCCCGATGCTGGTACTCCTGTTCCAACTTTTATTGCTCATATACCCATGCCAATAATGATAAATGAATGCATGTGTAATGACGATGTCTCTTGTTGTTTACGATGCTTTAATTTCCCGGATGTCAGCTTCTCTTCCATTTCATTCCTGAATTTCAACCGCGGAGTTATAAACGCGAATTAAATTTTTGTTTGCAGGGTAATATTACAGCGTAGATTACGCGTGGACTTGGAAATTCTGTGCAATGTTCGTAAGTTAGAAAATGTATTATTTCAGTTTACTCCAGTTAATTTGATAAACGACATGACTATTATCTATCAAAAGTATAACATCTCTTGACAGATAATAGAATGCTAAAGTAAGAATATTAAAGTATCTGTCGTATTCTATATTATTATTGATTAATATTACAAGGACAGTAAGTGTGAGTGATAATTAGAACTTTTTATAGTTCTATAATCTTATCGATTAATCAATATCCATCATATTTCTGTAACGTCTCTTAAACTACATTTACGAGGTAGAACGACGAAGAAAGGAATTCGATAATACAGTAGATTTCAGATTTTAAATCAACCATAAGATTTAGTCACAAACGAATACTACATATATAATTCGAGATTTGTTATAATATACACAAATTCTGTTCGGTAAATCAGATCTCACGGAATTATTCCAATTTGCTGTATCGCACAAGATAATTTCAGTAGATACTCGATAAATCAATTATTTTACAAAAAGAAAAGACGTCTAGGCGAGATGGACTCGATTGTCTGACTCGGCAATTGCTTACGCTAGCGGGTATAGTTCTTAAAACATATAGTACTGAAAGGAGCATAGTCCATAGTCCTATCAGCCCCGTGCATTTAGTTGTAGGAGAGTAGATTGATAAGGATGAAGAGATGATGATCTTAGACTGTAATGCGCATGCTCCATACAAGCAGATGCGCGTGCGCGGTAAATGCCCAAGCTGGACAAAAGTGTACCGCCGTTTACCACAAAGGCACAAACCGTTGACTATTCGCGGTCTGTGTTTGATTCTACGAGTAGAAATTAGTGAAAATTGTAAGTGACAATCTTAGAACATATAGTACTATATGTTCTAAGGCTGCAGCTGACAGTTGTGTTTAATTTAGTGCTCGGAAACATCAGACGATTTGGCAGTTCAGACAGTTCGAATCTCAAGTTCGAACGTTAAATAGTTCGGACTGAATGTATGTTCGAACTATTTTAACCCACTTCAGAGCTGAAAATTCGAATTTATTACATTTCGAACTCAGACATAACAAGTCGTCCTCAGGATCAACCTGAATATGACGCGCGACTTTTTCTTTTTGACATTTTTGTAATGTTTGTATATTCAAGTCTCGTAAAAAACTGCTCTTTAGTTTCCAAGGCATACTATAATATATTTGTTCGAATTTATTACATTTCGAACTCAGACATAACAAGTCGTCCTCAGGATCAACCTGAATATGACTTTTCCTTTTTGACATTTTTGTAATGTTTGTATATTCAAGTCTCGTGAAAAACTGCTCTTTAGTTTCCAAGGCATACTATAATATATTTGTTTACTATCCGAACCGTCCGAACTTCAGACATAACGAATTGACATTTCATATTGATCACTGCTTAAGCTTGAACTGTTCGAACTGTCCGAAATATTCGAATTAGATGCTCATTTTTTCAACTTAGAACTATTCGAATAGATTGAATTCAATATGTTCAAATCTTTTGTTTGAGCCCTAATTTAATTCGCTTGCGTGCGTTTCTCTCTCTACGGTCACGCGCATTACTAACTAGAGTCATCATCTATTCTTCTCTCGTAAATCTACTCGCCTACATTTTCAAGAGACTATGCTCCTTCCAGTACTATATGTTCTAAGGTATAGTTACGACTCGGTCATGATCCTTCCGGATGCACAGATGAAGCATCAAAGAGCGAAGGCGAGTAAGAAGTCCTACAGTCCAGGGGAATGATACGACGCGACGGTCCAACGACGGTGCCCTTGTTCCACAGTCACGTCGTTCTTTTGGCGATATCTTAGAGGATGCTCCTAAATCTACCGGAGCAAGTGATGTCCCACGAGTACCAAGACTCGATAATTGAATAGCTCAACGAACCAGTTTATCAGAAGGGAACCTTATAATATATGTGTCTACGAAAGCTAGCTGTAGACTTCTTATGAAATTCGATATTGGCTCACACGGCTGACTGCCTTCTTTCTTGTGCTGGCACCTGTCGTCCAAGCTAATCATCTACCCGCCTTCTCCCTCTATTCTCATTCCTCCTCCATGCCCACTTTTCTGTTCGGTATTTTTTACCCACTAATGCTCTGTAGCCAAGTTCGCTCCGTCTCTTACTATTCGCATTCTACGTTCAATTTTTAATATGTTTTATAGATAGATTCGCAACAGAGTTTCTTGTTATCAGAAAAGATTAACGCTTGTTTTTTTATTAGAATTTAATTTAATTTATAGTTCCTGTTTAGATCATATAAATATTTGCCGCGCGTTAAAATTAGTAGCGTTGTATTAACCGAGTCGCGTCTGACTCGGTGACGCGTTGAATGAATTGGCAGCAGTAGTTGCCGTCAGTCGATATCGATAAATCAGATTACGTTGCGCAACCGGCCGAAAAAAATGATTTTGCTGAAGTATTTAAAAATGTAGCTAAGCACAGATCCGAAAATAATTTTGTTCGGCATAAAATAATTATGTAGGACATTTAAACTAATTGTTAGAATGTTAACGCTTTTTATAGCATTGTCATTTAAACGCCCTACGTGATTATTTTGATAGACAAAAATTATTTTCAGATCTATAGCTAGTTAATTTTTAGATACTTCAACAAAATGTAATATTGTTGAACCGGATTTAATTTTTATACGAAATTTCTTTTTTCGGGAACAAAAGAGTAAAAAAAGGTTAATCAACGATGTTGCATTTAAGTACTTCACGTACACGCTACAAGCGTTTTTCCATTTCGATTTCCGTTCGATTAGAGACGAGAACAATCTCATCAGTGTCACTCGTCGGATCGAACAGGGCTATTCCGAGCTCGATCCATGTGGCATTGCTCGCAGTGTTTCAGAGGAGTGAACAGCGAAAAAAGAAGGTGAATTCCAACAACCATGTGTGCAAAATATCTACGAGAAAGAACAATTACTTTGAGAGAGAAGATACGAGACAAAAGTGAAAAAAGAAAGAGACACGAGAGACATCGAAACGATGCACGAACGAGAGATGCATGTCGCGTGGTTCGTGAACGACCACAATCGCCAGTGGATAATGGCAACGATAAATTGTTTTAGCCAACCTAAAGCCATTAAATATTGAGCTGGATACAATTAAAATTAGTGGAAGAGCCATTTCGCTCTTGGCTCGTTCATCATTCGATAATCACCTTAATACGATTTTTATATCGTTTTATATCGTTTTTCAACAAATATTGCGTTTGATTTGCGAGAATAGATTCATTATAATGAATTTAATACGCTATGTAGCGATGCATTCAACTGTTTCATTCTTTTCTAAAATAAATGTATTACGAAAATACTTATGTATATATTAATCATAGACGTAATAAAGAAAAATGCACTTTTCCTAATCTTAACATTTGAAAACAGTCATCGGATCTTAAAAGAGAGGAGTGGGGAGGGGGGAGGGGGGAGAGAAGTAAACTTAGAATTCCAAATATTATCAAGAGTAGTATAAACAGTCGCCATCTTTGACCCAATCTAGATTAGAAACAAATCCGATTAAAGAATCACTGAGCATCCATTGGACGATAGACCAATTAGGTCTAAAATAAAGAGAGAATAATCAATAGAAGAACATTATTGACGTTCACACATAAAAAGGTTGCGCTAGTAGTCTTGTTAATATTTAATCAAGCTACTTCATTCCTTCTAAACTGATAGTGACACCTTCATAAAAATGGACAGTCTATATCTATTATGTCTGTATATATCTAATATTAATACTATTAATAAATGCTTCAAGTATTACGAAAGTAAAAAAACGCGTAATTAATATTATTATTAGCTATTCGCAATATTGTTGTCTTTTAATATTTTTTTAAATTGTTTTTCTTTTATTGTTGGTGTTTAGTTTTTTTAATTATTGTAGATAATACTATAGTGGGACATGTGAAGTTAGCACCCAAACTTTAGTTCTCAAGAGCTTTGATTAGAGTTCTAGCTTCCTTTTGAAGCTATATCATAGTGAACCGAGCAGAGGATTCAATAATTTTAGTGGACATACTATAGTCCACCTTGATTCATTCTTAATGTCATTTTACCGGAGAGAAACAGGAAATCCAATTTCATCCTTAACCCCATTAGTCCAAGGCAGCGTTTGCATGGGTTTTAATAGAAGCGGGGGCTATCGCAAACGCGGTTTGCATTGCGCCTTTCGCGACGACATAGCTCGAGGATAAACCGAGCGCGAATGTAAACTTGGACTAGATTCGTTTGAAGTCCGCGAATACTAGCGTGGCGAATTAACGTTAACGTCCAATCCGCCGAAGAGACCCGCCGGCGCTTTCGCCGTCACATTTACGTTCGCATCCGTGACCGACTGACAAGAAACACTACGAATGAAATGACGAGTAACGAGATTAAACTCTCTGTAGTAATGGCGGTGGCGATAGTTATGCGTTGTAAGGACAATACGAATATCAGCAGTAACAGGACATAACAGACGTGTAAAATGGATAGTGCGCTTTTTCCGACGTCTCGAAAACCTATTCTCTCCTGCGCATTTGACTCGTATAATTTTATCGTCACTTGTTTCATAATACGCTGCAGCTGTTTCGTTGATGTTAGCGAATGACCTACTAAGTACCTCTCCTTGTTGAAATAAAAAATATTTATCATTACTAAAAATGGAGTTAAATTCAACACTCTGACCGTCAAACTGATTTTGTACTCGTTGAACATATTCTCATTCCACCCCACATCGCTGATACCTAAAATGGTACTGGACTGCTTGTGACACCACTTGTTCATGTTCGAGATTGAAAACGCATAGATGATGCAACTGTTAGTAGTATTTTTTTAGACTTTATACGCGTTTACATAATATATTATTCAATAGAATATTATAAGTATCTCTCTAATCATATCGTATTAACATTGTTATCTCTAATAAGATACAACTATTGATACGATTTTAATTGTAAAATAAAATATCAACTTTTAAGAAATTTTATTGCGCAAAATTTCGAAAAATTGCAATATTCACGTGGAACGATAATTAAAAGTCGTAAAGGAAAATTACTAATCGCAACAAACACCTTACTATAATAATAATTTAGATATAAACGATACACTCTTCTGCATTCTCCAATTGGATATGGCGCAAATGAGGCATTCCACGTCAAACCGGACACTTTTAAAATATCGTCGTGTTTATTTGTTTTTTAAATTTGTTGACATTCTACTGACAAAAATATGAGACACGTGTCTTATATTTTTATCAGTAGAATGTTAGCAAATTAAAAAAAAAATAAACACGACAATATTTTAAAAGTGCCCGGTTTGACGTGGAATGCCTCAAATATGAAACGAGAAAAATTGTTAGTTTATTTTTTTCAGACTTACGTGTTTATATATATATATTCAATAAAATATTATAAATACATTAATCTCAACAAAATTGAAGGATCACCTGTTTCACCCTGCAAAAATAGACAAATTTCAAGATAGAAGAACTTCGTAAAAAATCATCGTATTGAGATGTTTTATAAAAAGCATTTTATAGTTTGAAATCTTTATACATTTCATATAAAAGATTCCCTTTTTCAAATCCAACGTTGCTAATAATAAAAATGGCAAGAGATTACTTGCGACACCAATTGTTGATTTTTCAAAATGCCAACATAGATAATGCAATTGTTAGTACTTTTTCAGATTTTACGTGTTTATAATTAAAAAGATACATGTTCATTGTTGTATAACCGTGCGAATACACAGTGTCGCATTTTAATTTATCCAGGCAAATATCTCGAAAAATATGGAAGATACGAAAAAATATTTCAGATAAAAGTGGAATAAATTGGGGCGGGGAGGGGACGTATTATAGATAGTTAAGTTTTTTTTTCTAGATGAAGGAGCCAAAAAATATAAAGATTTTTAAACAATTTATTATCACATGTTTATATTACAATAGAATATGTTATTAATAATCGATTTATCAGTACCAGCTAATTTTCAGCTGATTCTCCGAGTTTGATGTAACAATCGCAATCAAATCGAATAATGATATTATTAAATAATCTTGTAAAAAAACAATGACGCGTTTCAGATACTGTAGAAGATCAATACACTTAATAAAATGTATAAAACTAAACATCCATGTGTATATGTAATAGATACTTCCGCGAATAAAAAATATAATTGAAACGATACAAAATTTGAACCTCCTAAATAAAATAAGATTTAAATGAAATTAAAATTTAATTAATAAACATTATATACATATATAAATGAGATGCAACGTATAATAATTTTTATAATACATAATGAGTGATCGACAGCTAGACATCAAAGAGTTTAATGTTAATACTTTTATGTGACCTGCTTTATTTAATAATGAAGCGTATTTCTGTGTAACAAATACGTTAACCCCTATTCCTTATGGACTTCTTAACAGATAACGTATTGCGTATTATATACATTTGAAACCATTATTATTATCAGTAAGGCTCACATAAATTTAAACATTATCATTTTTTACACTATCGATTGTTACATTATATAATAAAAGTTCTTGGAAAAATATCTTTTATGAACATCTATGTATACGAACTCACAGTAGTTTCTATATAATCCTGCAGTGAATATTGTCAAATATTGCACAAACTTATTATTGCCGCATTCACTTTTGTGATATATATCTCTATCGCTAAAATTCAATCATTTCATTACATATATTAGTGACTGTCGTATAGAGTGAAAATGACGCATCCATTACTAATTGTATTACTTGTAACGATCGCAAATAAAAGCTTCGGTGTTAAACTGGAAGATCGGTATGAATGGAAATATATTGATTATGTGTGGAATAATTTGCAAAACCAGGAAGTGATAAAATCTGACAATTATGACCCTATTAAGAATATTTTATTGGACGTAGACGAAGCACCAGGTAGACTCATCAAAGAAATAATAATAAATAAATTGTTTTATTGTTTATTGCCGGCTAATAAAAGTTTTATACTTTAACTATATGACATGTTTTATTCATTAACGGTTCAAAATTTTAATTTTAATAACGACTAATCTTAGGCTCATAGCCTTTTTCTTTCGATTTTTTAAATAATAATAACTTTAATAAAAAAGATAACGGTAATGATAAATAAATAACTTTATATATCAAAGCTTAATTAATATAGTATTTTATGTTGTCGATGCAATATACCTAAATTAGTTCTACAATACAATTATGATATCTTTGCAATAAAAACATATTTTGAATGTACAAGATCTTTGCAATTAATTTCTTGTAGACGGTAGAGTATTCGTTACTGTAATAAGAAATAGAGGAGTACCAGCTAGTATAGCAACAGTAAGTAATGAAAGAGGACCGGGAGGTCCACTTTTGTCTCCGTATCCAAATTGGTCATGGTATAATGACACTACTGATTGCAATAACAATATTATAAGTGTATTACGGATATCTGTAAGTATTAGTTTATTTCTTTAAAGCGATATACATGTAGTTACAGTATAAAAATAATTTATATTAGTATGCATCGTGCATATTTACATATTTTTGCGTTAGATCAAATGTAATCATCTTTTCGCTCTGGACTTTGGAAGGAAGGATGGACTTCCAGGAGATAGAATTTGTCCTTCGAAACTATTAATCTTTAATTTAGAAAATGATACGCTCGTTGATCGTGTTACCATTCCATCTAACATTGCTGATAATAAAAATGGTAGAGGATTGCTTGCGACACCACTTGCTTATGTTCGAGACTGCAGACGCATAGATAATGTGATCGTTAGTATTTTTTCAGATTTTACGCATTAATAACAGTATATGTTCTGTAATAGTGCAAATACAGGGTGTCCCATTTTAATTTATCCAAGCAAATATCTCAAAAATATCTTGAAATATGAAAGATACGGAAAAATACTTCAGATAAGAGTATAATAAAGTAGGATTTTAAAGAAGACGTATTTTGATCACGTTGTTTCATTTCTTTTTTAGATGGAAGCGCCGAAAAGATACGAATGTGTCTTCAATTTCTTAAATAGATTTATATGATTTTTTTTAACATATAATATGATTCTCCAAATTATTTTATATTTAAAAAATTATTTTGCCTGTACATTTTTTTAAAAACAACTATATGTCTTTTTTACCCAACTGATTCTAAGTCATTACTTTATTCATAAAAATGTTAAAGGACAATTATCAGAAAATTAATAGTTTACTTGATATCTCTTGTCAATATGTGCCATCATGTAGTACGAAATATTTCATAAACTATTGGTTTTTTGTTTAATACTTTTATACATAACAATTCAAAGTCATTATGCAAAAAATCATATAATTCTATTAAATAAATGGAAGTGTCCTTTATATATATCTTGGCAACCCCATTTAAAAAAGATCTGAACATAACACGTCCTCTAAAAACAATTCTACTTTTATTTGAAAAATTTTTCCGTGTCACCCATTTTTTGAGATAGTTATCTAAATAAATTACAAAAGAACACCCTGTATATATTGTTTAGTTAATACATAATATCTTGCTATGAATAGAGAGAGAGAGAGAGAGAGAGAGAGAGAGAGAGAGAGAGAGAGAGAGAGAGAG